>NC_139229.1:193581065-193765827 GCF_977018435.1 Lepisma saccharinum | reverse complement strand
TCTTTTCTTGGAGACGTTTGAGCAGATTTCTCCATCCCAAATGATTTGGGTTGGTAAAGGAGCTTCGTGAATATGAAACTGACCACTGCTGCTGCATTCGAATCACAGATGCTGAATACTTCTATCCTCTCTCTCTCTCTCTCTCTCTCTCTCTCTCTCTCTCTCTCTCTGTTGCCATCCACTAGCAGAACTATCTTCAAGATTTTATAAATTGGACTACAAAATGTAGAATTAAAGTTAACTCAGACAAAAGTGCAATAATATAATTTACAAAAAGACACAAACGGAATCCAATTCATTTAAGATTTGCAGGAAATAACATCACTCAAGAAAAGAAAACAACTTATTTAGGAGTATTGCTAGATAAGCAATTAACTTTCAGAGAACATATTCAATAATTAGCCTATAAGGGAAATACAAGACTCTCACAATTATACCCTCTCTTCAAAAATCACATATTAACTATTAAAAATAGAATAACACTACAAAAAGTATTAATAAGAACCATGATGTCATATGCCTCTGTGGTATGGCAACATGCTGCACCATTGAGTCTCTACGTGAAGGAGGCTTCCTAATTAATGATGGAAACATAAGGCCTTTGGTTTCTTCGTGGCCTCACTACCACTTCACAGAATGCTATTTACAATACGTTTCAAAATGAAGTTACTTTCCATCTTTTCTTTGAAATTTCTTGCAATGTCAAATATTTATTCAAAATGCTGCGAATTCTCAAAAGTCGTTTATGGTAAGTTGAACTTTTCATTTTGTGTACGTGAATAAATATCTTTAATAAATCCCACGATATAATACATACATACATGTTAGATAGATTCATAGATAAATATATGTTATTTCCGATTTGATCCGACTGGAGATTCGACAGCGACTCGAAGTTGCATTACTTGCAGCTCCACTGTGCAATGTATTGTATTGTATTTACCGATGACCATTTAAAATTTACGTGTTCATCATTTAATTATAAACTTCGTATGTTTAAATATAAAATATATATAGTGGGAAATTCGAAGTATACCCTAATACTAGAGTTTCATTTTTTATTTAAGTCTATTTTATGCACAGACAGGTTAATCGGAAATGAGCTGTAGCTTAAAGTTGTATCCGAACGACTATGTGCCGCCACCGGGTATTAAATCGGGGACCCCTTAACTACAATGTGACAACGTTACCCTTAAACTTGAAAAAAAAAATCAATGAAACATTCGCTTATAGAAAACTAGCTGATTGCCCGGCGTTGCCCGGGTATTTATTTATCCCAATCTTGTATTAGACAGAAAAATAATGAATCGTAACTATAGTGTAAAACGAACTTGGAGTTGAACGGCATTGCGAGTGTCACTATTCATCTTAGCAACCCCGAAAACTATGGATTCCACACTAATATCGGCCGTTTTTGAATATTTTTACATGTCACACCTTTCCCACCCCCACCCCTAGGGATGCCAGGGGTGTCTTTACCCCAACAATATTTATTTCCAGATTGTAAGTGATATGCGTACGAAATTGCTCCAGGATAGCAATATCGCACCTTCTGTGTAGGCAACCAACTTCGCCGTGCTGTGTAGCAGGAAGCATAACTTGCAGGATATGACACGAAAATACCTCGCAACAAAATGCTATTTTATGTTACCAGCCTAGGGGTGACAGGGGTGTCTTGCCCCCACAGTATTTCTTTCCAGATTGGAAGTGATACGTGAACCAAGTTTGGTTGAATTAGCTCCAGGTGTTCGAGAGCTATGCCGGAATATATATACACACACACACACACACACATACATACATTTTCATATATATAGAATATGCATATTTGGAGATTATTATTAGGAATATTATGTGTGGGAAATAATAGTTTTGTTCATTTTTATTGAAACATACAGAAACATAACTACAAATAACTATTAATTTAGATACTCCTTGCCTGAAAAAGGTGTATAATGTCAGTTGTCGCTACCGTCAAGAGGAAAGATATACTGCTACTTACAATGATACATGTAGTTTTGGTAAGACATAAACGGTAATGCTTAATGTAGGTTTTAGTTCAGATTAGGAATTGTATCCTCTATACCGAGGTCTGTGGAGAAATGGAAAAGTAGTCCTCCATGAAGGTAGTGACTCGAGAGAGCTCAACCAATGAACGCTTGTGAGGAAAAGGGTTAGTGAAGGGAGTAATGCGTCTTGAGCTACCAGCCGTTTGCAGCAGCGCATTACATTTCTCCCTTTCTCTACCGGTATGCGCATCGTTGCTCCACACACTTCTGGAGCAGGCTTATTGTTTTTCCAATAAGACAATAAGGCGATTGACTCCTGGCTGAACACATGTACATTACTTTCATTATCCCAATCAGTTATTACATTTTATTCTTAGTTATGAGATAAATATGCTTGTACGGCGTACCTCCTGAGAAGAGCACCGCATACGTATATCAAAGGTTATAAGTTGTACGTTGACTTGTCTCTGAGAACAAAACTTTTCTCATTACACGCTGCATGGCTTTCTCGACCTCTGGCCACGGAGCAAGTGCTCACACGAAATTAAAACTTGCTACCTCAACGCATCCCTGTACGGGCGGTTGGAATCCAGGCCACACCTCAGGAGGCAACTAAAGGAAGAACATGAGTACAAACCGTCCTGCTCGCCCACGTGAAATGCAGGCGGAATGCGACGATGCTGAGAAAAGGGAAGAGGAGGGGAAACAATTGAGAAACTAGACACTAAATTCTGCGGAGACTACACAACAGCGAGATGGAAAAAAATGGGATAAAATATTCAGTCCTAACAACAGGAAACATGAATAAGCTTTCTGGTGCTGCACCGTGTTTTCTCTTCTTCAGCCCAGTGACCTTATTTAAATGAACAGCACGGTGGGGAATTTTTGGTGTTGGGTATCATCTAACAAGAGGGAATGCGCCGGGCCTCTTTGCTGGCTTCATATTTCGCTTTATTATTTCATTTTATGCGGTTGTTTAGCTATGGACGGTGCTTTGTTGAGGTTTAACGTGTCGGTGAATTATGAATTAAGAGAGGAAGGGGTCAGAGGGTTTCGTCGGGCTAGGAATTCCCAGGATGAGGTGGTGACCTCGTGGAGTCTTTGTTTGGAAGGATCGTTAAGCCGCCATCTCTGCAGTCACCCACATAGGTCCACTCTTATATAAAGCTCATTTCATGTGCAGATTGTCAACCAGAAATAGCGGTGTTCAAGTTCAGAAAAAGTTTAACTAAGGGCATCAATATGTTTCTTCTTGATCATTTTACACACCAACACAAATACCCAGAATAGTCAGTGTATAGGCTCATACTTCAGAGCTTGATATGAATTAGTGTATTATCATGAAGTGTAGTAGCTATCAAGATTTAAGAGTAGTACCGAAATATACAACCAAACCTTATAAGTAATAATTTATTATCTCCAATCTTTATGCAAGAATTCCTTATTTAATATCAATCAACTTTCTATTTTTCATAATGAGACAAATCTTATAAGTAATTTAATTTTAAGCCACCCACCGAATAAAAAAAATACGTATAGTGCAAAATAATTCAACAGTATACTAAAAATGCTCTTCACAAATTGTGTTTTTATTACAGTACTTAGAATTTTTATGTGAGTCAACAGGTTCAGCTAACTCTGCTGAAAAGCAAAAATGGATTATGGAAAGTAAAAAAATTGAAGCGGGTTGGTTACAAAGCGGACCTGGGGTCAAGATTGTAACTGGACCCGGATCTATTCAAATTTCCAAAGTTCTCAATTAAGGACAAAACTTAGGGAAAAAAATGTCCTTTATTAAGAAGTGTCCGTAATCAGAAAAAAAGTGTAGGATGTTACACAACAGGATAAGCACATTACAGGACGTACTTTACGAAGATAATGTTGCTTTTCCTACATTCAAGGAACAAAATACTGTACTACATACGGTGAATTTAAATTTAATGAAGTATCCCTACATACATTACAAATTTCAAAAAAGAAAATACGTAGCAGAAGTGACACACACTTCTCAAGATAACCACAAAGAATACTGTCTACTGTCTGCACCTTTAAAAAGAAATACGTTCGGTGTAACATGAAACAATGCGCGCTAGTTCGAAATTCTGGCCATTGTTGTATCGAATTCCAGGAATTGCGACCGTTTTCTTTCAGGCTGTCCGTTATTAAGAAGTTTTATTTGCGTTGTGGAGATAGTTGTCAGTGTCCGCGTCCGTTATTAAGGATGTCCGGTATTGAGAAGTAATATTGCCATTAAACCCCATGTATTTCTGCCGGGGAATTTAAAAATGTCCGTAATTTAGAGGTGTCCGCTAGGAGAATTTTTATTGTACTAACATTGCCATTAAACCCCATGTATTTCTGCCGGAGAATTTTAAAATGTCCGTAATTTAGAGGTGTCCGCTAGGAGACTTTTTATTGTACTAACATTGTCAACTACAACCAAAATAATGCTTCTAAAATCGTCCAAAATATGAAATTAAATGTTTGAGAAATGTCATTGAAAGAATCTAGGGTGATTAAAGACGAGAAACGTCTGTTGCCTTCACAATAAGCCCACAGGCTTAAATTCGAGAGTGTTAAATCTAATTATCATAAATACATTGCAAATTGTCATAATTCCGGCCAAAGTACTAGGAAAAAACTAAAATTTCCACCGCCTAAATCTGTTAATCTCCAACTTGCAGTAAACATCTATATATCCACAGAATCCTTAACACCCAACGAAACCCATTAATGACGTAAACCAAAGACGAAAGCTACGAGGATCGTTCCACCAATGGAAACAAACCATGGGTCATATATTTTCATTTAAGGTTTGAAAATATTCGGTCAGATTACACGAGATTAGTGTCAGGCAATTTATGGAGGTTTTTGGATCAGTTGGAGCTACGTGTGAAACATATCGTAGGCCATTAATTATTGTTTCATTTGACCGTTGTCGCTGCCGACTCATTCAAAGCATTCCGTATGTGTATAAAGGCTTCAACTCGACAATATTTCCTTCTATCTTCTAATTAGGAGAAATCTTTGTAATGATGCCATGCCTGTTTCGACTACACGGGGACTCTTTTAAAACTTAAAAATACATTATAGTTCAACTATAGATTAGATGTATGTTACGTAACAACCCAGCGTTGACTGGAATTGTTGTTTTAAGTCTCCTTTATGCAACGATTAGCTAATCGGGACTAGATATACAGTTTAAAGTTAGATCCGAATCACCGTACAATGTTCTTCCACCGGGTATAGAACTCGAGACTACTTAATTACAAGGAGATGACGTTACCACTACGTCATCTGGAAGGCCCAACAACCGTATATGATCGCCTCATTTACGTTGTACTAATAAGCAACGATACTGCGTGGTCGCCATGTTTATATTTTATTAATAATTCTATTAATGTGATGAGATAGGGCAAGACCCTTATGGGCTGTAGTGCCACGGGTTATTATTATTATTATTATTATTATTATTATTATTATTATTATTATTATATGTGATTTAAATTTTAAAAAGTAATGTTAAGTAATGAGCATTCAAAACGAAGAGAGAATTACGTGCTGTTAGCAAATACAGTGCGTTTTAAAAGTCCTGCAGGATTCTAAAAAAAAGTAAAGTGCTCCCTTGTGCTTAGCACCACGCCATGATGGCGTATAGGGGGTGTGGGGGTAACGCCCCACACTTTCTTGATCTAGTCGTGAGTGAGGGTGATGTGATCAGCATCACGCCCCTGACCGCCTTTACCCCCCAGGTACCCATGTCATTGGGTACCGGGACCGCTTCCAACGTTAGAAAAGTTCCCGGATTTGAACCGGCCGGGGATCGAACCCGGGACCTTTAGTATGGTACTCAGACGCGTTACCGACTGAGCCACCGCGGATTCTAAAAAGCTATAATTTTAAAGTAATAGGTTTATTGCAACGAAATATTGTTTTTTACACCGGGGAAAATTTAACAATTTTGTTCTGTCCACACTGCTGAATGACACGTGTGCAAGTGATTACGCGATCACGTCATTCCAAGATGGCGTCGATGCAGCAAAAATCTCAGTGCGTATTATGGGTTCGGGAGTTAAAAATCGTTTTGTTGCAGCGAAGAAGATTCCAAACAACTTTTGGAAAAACACCTCCAACGGAGACAAGTATCCAGAAATGGTACGAAAAGTTGAAGTTCCTAGAATGAAAGATGGGCATCCCTTTCGGGCTCTGAATTGAATTCGAGTTCCAATTGTTCAGCTACCCTACAAATCATCCTATTCAATAAAACCTTTCTTGATAGGTGAAACAAGTCTCTTTGAAGACGCAGCATACAATGAAAAGAATGACTAATATGCTGGTCCTGCGTCAAATCTTAGAACAATCGGCTAAAATCTACCGTTCATTCACGATGGCAACAATATTGGAGAAAACATGTTCAGGCATTGTTCATCCTGTTATAGAACGCAATTCCTAAGTGGCCATTTTCAGTTATATTGACGTAGCTATGTAGTGGTTTCAGACAAAAGATTTCGTCGTGTTCTATAGCAGAAATTGTCGTTGCTTCTCTTCCTGTGGATGTTATACGCAACCATGTTGGTTGGTTTTGATTTTCTTAGCGTTAGCAGCGAGTTATATGTATTTCATGAAAAATAATTGAAACAACCCTTTCAGAACCAAGGTATTGCAAATGAGGTATGATAGGACACTAGCCTACGCTTTTATTTAGTTCAAGAGACCACAATGTACTGTATCCTTGATTTAAGCGCAACCAGCGTATGTTTTAGAGAGGTGCATTATTCTAACCAACATTTGCATAGCTTCGTCCTGTAACAATGCACAAGAAAGAATCTGGTTGAACTACAGATTAGCCTTGGATTCTGCCTTGGTCAGCATATTGAGATTTTGGTTATCATGGAAACAAGGCTTAATGGTGTTACCATAGAGATTAGCGTACTGCGACAATAAATACCATGGGTTCGGACCCCGGGTAAGCATAGAATGTATACTATTTTAGTCAATCAATTATCATGTCGTTCTACTGTCAAATTAAACCTGACGATATAAATAGATTACGTAAATGGGAAAAACAAGAGGAAAAAATTTTGTCTTGAATCTGCCTTTCCAGTAAATATAGGAAAATGATTGATTAATTTGTATTTTTGGCTAATCGCGAAGATGAGGATGAATGGTGAAAATATGAAATTGGCAAACGGACAATCACAAACAAATCACAAACACAAACAAATCTCCACCGTGATCGAACCCTGGACCCCAGGCAAAAGTGTTACTAGTACATGATACTAAAAGCCACATTCTGAATTAGAAGGCTGGCAAAATAATAGGATAATGTATTACACCTATACAAACAAACGTTACACATAGTTACAATGCTGAGGTACAGAAAAGTAAATATTTGATGCAAAAACTAAGTCTGGGCAGTTGGGAATTCAGTGTTCATTTGATTGAAAATAGAAGTGAAAGATATCGGGAAATAGGGAATTTGACTACATATCGTATGATATTCATGAATCTGCCCGGAATAACTAATAGACTTTAATTCAAGCGCGCATGTAAGTCTTAACGCAAGTGAATATTTACGTCAATAAAGCTTCGCTTAGTAAAAGTTTCCATTGATCATTTTCATTTCACAACCTGATTATTTGCGCCGACATCGTGAGCTGGACCAAGAACCGCATCGGAGAGCAAGACACAAATACTTCAACCTGATCCCTGAGAGTACTAACATCATGCTGCCGCAGATGATGAGGCAAGTGAGATTACAGACCGAAGAAATAAGCAATACCAGTCACTTGGAAACCAATCTTCACAATAAATGCAGCCCTAATTTTCTCGGTTTGGTAGTCTTTCATCCGCAGTAAACGTCATTTTCCACACTCAAGCTGTCGGTGAAAAGTTATCCCGCACTCATTGCATCGTGCCGTAATGGCCCATAGGGTGGGTGTGGAGGTAGAGCCCAATACATACTGGACTTGCAATCAAGGATTCTCGAGTTCGAACCCGTTAGAGGGACATAGTGGTTCGGATCCAAATTTAAGCTGTAGGTTCAGTCCCGATTAGCCTATCTGTGCATAAAGTGGACTAAAAAACAAAACTAAAACCCAACACTTTAACGATTTTCTCACTGTGGAGGTGTTGATAAGTACCACGCCCCGACAGCCTTTACCTCTCGGTGTTTATTTACTAGAATCTGAGTGAACCTTAGAGCAACTTTATTCAGAGACACGATGAGATTATCAAACCCGGGAATCGAACCCAGATCTCCTGCGTGACAGTCACACGCTCTATCGACTGGATCACAGTGGCTGTGGGATACTTCGAATTAAATAATAATACGGTATCTAATGAAATTGTACAATTTAATAACTTTAAATAAGCCACAAAAGCTATTCATTACTGGGAATTCATCACCATATATTGATTGAATCGAGCGAACAGGAATAGCCATCATTAATCAGTTCTAACAAGTCGTTCCAATGTTTGAGATAAGAGTTTTTAAGATTTAAGTCCACTTTACGCACGTATAGGCTAATCGAGACTGAACCTAAAGTTTAAAGTGCGATCCGAACCAATACGTGCCTTCACTAGGTATCGAACATGAGACCCATTGATTACAAGGCAACAACGTTAGCATTCCGCCATCGGGGAGCCCAAAATAAATACAAGAGATTCATTCAGTCTTTCACCAAGCTTCTGTTTTGGTTGGTCTGGAATTACGCACAGACTCTCTATCATCAGTTTTCACAACGAAAACAGATGATAGGAATTTAAACCATGAACCAATCAACTGCCGGATAATACATATTTCCCAGCAGGCAGTACAGACAACACCCAATGTTATAAACGATAACACTAACCCAGACTCCTTGTACTGTTTCTATCTCTCTTCTCCTCCCCTATCATCGAGCGAAATGAACAAATAACTGCAATCTATAAGGAAAATCAACAGTCATTTAGCTCGCAGAAGCAAATAAATAGGCTATATCACTTTCTTCCTTTGTGTCGCATCAAAGAGAATATTGATTGCTTGCAATTAATGCAGAAAAACCTGTCAGTTTTAATTAATCCATAATTTGGCGTATCGCATTACATCATACGGGGGCTGATATCGTTTCCGAGAGGGTGGGCGGGGAACGTAAAAAAACCGTGGTGACAAATCAAGGGGGGAAACGCTAGTTTTTTCCATGAGCTTGATGGATTAGCGACTGATTCCAAGCAAAACAGGGTAGGGGTGGGTGTATGGAAGAGGGAGCAGGGGGAAGGGAGGGAAGCTTCGTTGCGGATTACGCCTGGTTTATAATTGGTTTTCGTTCAATTCAGTCGTGACATCGGAAATTGAAAATCGTTGAATCGAAGCATGATTTGATGGCGCATAAAATGCGATGAAAGGTTTCCTCCCTCCCTCTCTGCCCCTCTTCCAGTGTCCAACTACCCCTTCAACTGTGTATCTCACTCTCTGCAACCCACCACTCCTACGTTCTGGTTTCAGGTTGTCTTTAACAGCCATATCAGATGACGCTGTTCAATTGTCATCAATTTTTACGCGATCAAGTTGGTGTGCTTCTTAAGTGATGATACAAAGCAGGTATAATGAGATATTCCACGTGTATACTGGTATCCCAGATATGATTTTTCCATCAATAGGTTCTCATAGCCAAAACTAACACAGAGATAAAGGAAAGTAATGCGCAATAAACAATGTATAAATGAAAGTAAAGACATGCTACTGCATAAGAGAGAGAAGTTGACCTAAAGTGTGAAGAAGTTACACAAAAGGTAATGGAGAGAGGAAATAAACAAAGCACTGAAGAAAGATAAACAGAACTGCAAAAAAGAAGTTAAGAAACAGTAAAATAGAGCAAAAGAAGCAGAGAAAGAAACACAAGAAAGGGATTTAAAGTGCCAACAAGTGTATTGTTGAAGGCAGTAAACAAACAAATGGCCTCCCCGATGGCGTAGTGGTAACGTAGTTCTCTTGTAATCAAGGGCTCCAGGGTTCTATAACCGGTGTAGGCACATAGTGGTTCGGATCCCATTTAAACTGTAGGCCCAGTACATGTTACCATTTCTATGCATAAAGCGTACATAAAAGCAAACTCACCAACATTACAACAAACGGAGAAGCTAATAAAGGAAATCAATGGCAAAATAAATTGAAAGAAAAATTGTCAATAAAGTAGGACAATTTGTATTATTGCCGTATTTCTCTTTTAATTTACGTATCTTTTCTGTCTCTAGCCTAATAACGATGATGAGGATAAATGATAACTAGATGAAAATGATGAAAGAACACTCACAAAGAAACAGTCCTGCCAATGTAATGACTCGACCGTCATAAGTACGAATGTCAGTCCAGTACTCGACGTACTCACACAAGGAGGTGGTAAAATACGAGTAGATAAAGAGACGAATGGAACGGAAGTAGAAACGAAAAGTTAAGTACGAAATGACTATAAATAAAAACCATACAAAAAGAACTAAAATAAAGTTAGAAAGGCAAAGGAAGATCCAAAAGAAGTATTCTTATAAAAGATAAGAAGAGAGACAAATGAAATAAGACAAAGGGTAAGCAGAAATGACAAAGATTTAAAAGTTGAAAATGGAAAACATGATACATAAAGGTAACTTAAATATAAATTGGTATAACGTATCCATCCATATCACGCTAGGATATCCACACCCAATGTACCGCATACAAATCACACAAAATAAGTCAAAGAAAATGGAAAAAGTATAAATTAAGATTAAACAGAATGGGAAAGAAGTCTACTTCTCAAACATATGGAGAGAAATAAGTGGAATGAATACAGAATGGTACGCGAAATAGACAAAGTGTAAGCACAAATGACAGAAATGAAAACATTGAAAAAATAAAACATGGTACACAAAAAAATATATAACGTATCCATCCATATCAGTACCGCCTGCTACGCTAAGATGGACACAAAAAGCACTAAAATAAAGTGGTAATGGTAAATGAAGATTAAACAGAGTATAGTCATCAAATATATGAAGAGGGATAAGTGAAATGAACACAGAATGGTACGGGAAATTGACAAGGGGTAAGCTCAAATGATAGAAATGAATACATGATACACAGAAGATAAGTGAAATAAAAATATGACGTATCCATCCATATCAGTACCGCCTACTACACTGTGAACGCTAAGATAGCCACACCAAATGTACCGCATTGCCGTTTACAACGCGATATCGAGCTAGAGGATGCAAATACCTGACCATAAACAGGCGCTCAGAGCAGAGATGCAACCCATGTTGTACGTGGTGCATCACGTGAAAGGAAGATACAGCCAGCCCTGGTTTCCCATGTCCGCCAAGCGAAACATTAATCATTCCGGAGTCACATTGGACGGTGTTAATGTCCCGAACTCGGCTTTTCAGCGCCAAGTGGTAAAACAGGGATAGGCGGCCATTGTTTTCTGGGGAACACCTGTTTCGCACCGCGGTCGTTTTTACGACTTTGTCGAAAGATATTCAATGCAGTTCCACAGGCTAAAATAACCCCAGCGGAGACAGAACAGCGGGTGGACTGCCCACAATGTTATCTCTGCCCTGTTTGTGGTTGACTCACTCTGTCTCCCCCTCTCTTTATTCTCGTTTTTATTGTGAATCAATCCCCACCCCATCCCCTGCTCTCTCATTTTGTACAGTGTTTCCAACTATAAGCTCGAGAGAGGAAATCATAAAAACAAAGTGTAATTCAATAGAGTTTGAGTTGGTGTTTTAAGTCCACTTTATGAACATTAAGGCTAATCGTGACTGGACCTACAGTTTAGAGTGTGATCCGAACGACTATTTGACTCCACTGGGTATTGAACCGGGACCCCTTAATTACCACTGCGCCATCGGGGAGGTCCTGTAATTCAATAGAAGATGCACACGCATACACGTAGGCTGCAACAACAAATACTATAAACATTAGCGAATATGGATTATTCTGTCCCTTTCTAAATGCCACATTATCCCATGTACTTGCCTAAAAGGTGCTGAATATTAACAGCGAGCCACGTGCATTGGGCAATGTTTATGGTTGAAATAGGATATTAGCACGTAACAGAAAATAGAGAAGATGTAAGATCAATTCGTCAAATAGGAATAAAATTATAGTCCTGCTTACTGGTTTGTAGGGTCCAACAGCTATACTGTCCAATATAGACTTTTAAGGATTAGGGGGGAAATTCTATCGTCACTAACTTTGATTGGGTACTGCACTCGTCGTAAACTGACATGTGTATAACGAAATGAAGTCTCTGAGCAAGTAGAGGCAAGTAGAGGCTTCGACCAATGAACAAGTGTGAGTGGACGGGATGAAATAGATTGCAGTTACCAACCTTTGCAGCAGCGTGTACTGCTTCGCTCCCCCTATTCGTTTTCTCTCCTTTTCTACCGTTATGCGCTGACTTGCTGCACATAGTATATGGTATAGCTAGAAGATACTCATAGTGTTTGTGGTAGCGGCATACTGCGGCATCAAACAGCCCTACAGGATGGTAAGCGACATATCTACGGTACCAAGACAAACCTCGGATCGATATTAAAAATGGAAACGAGACTGAGAAATCTTACGATTCAGCCCTCAGAGGAAATGTACTATGTAGAAATTCCAGTGAAAAATAAAGGCTCGACGAGTACTGGAACCGGTGCTCTGGGATATTGTGCCATTGGTCTACCAACTGAAGTACCAAGTCAGCACTGCTCTCGCCTGATTTTTCGTTGATGCCGTTTTACCTGCGTGAAATTGTCTTTGTCAGTCCCACCGCAACGGGGCCTGTTGCCTTTGAAACACTGTTGACAACAAAGGTTTGCCAGGCAGAGGCAATTACTATATTCTCTCTCAGGAATCTGTGGAGAAGGCCGCGCATATCGTTAGAGAAGGGGAGACTGCGAGTTGGCAGAGCAAAGCAGTCCGCGCTTCTACAAATGGCTGGTTGCCGCACTCACTTCCCTCCTCACGAGTTCATTGGCCGAGACATCACTAATTGCACAGAGATTTGCTTTAGTTCCCTCGCTCCAGAGATACCCCGGATAGAGTGTACAGAGACTGAGACAGACATGACAAATTGAGACATGATTAAGACATACAGCCTAAAAGCCTTGTGTCTTCCAATGAGAGTAAAAAGTTGACAACTATCGGCATAATAGCTACTTATCAGTAAGCAATAGAAGTGGAAATGCATTTTGTGGAAAAATGTCGATATCTTTTTAAAATAAATACTGCTTTTGCTATTTACGAAACTACAAATGATACGAAGATAAGATTTTGTACAATGAATTGGGATTCAATTGCTAATTAATTAGACCTATGATACAAATTGTCCTCACAAGTAATTCGTTAAAAATCTCTAACCTTCGAAATCGGAGAAGAAGCCAATATACTGGAGCGCATCGCTGTTACGTAGTAAATACATCTCCAACTTGTACGTATAATGAATCGAACACCAAGTTAGCGGAAACATTCAACAATTTTATTATTTTCTCATTTGTGTTCGAACAAAAATGTTGACGAAATTGGCCACACTGCCACATCATGCCACGTCAGCCACGGGGGATTACAACATGGCCGCCCGGACGCCAAATGTATCAATTGGAAAACGATAATAAGGCAGCAATAGCGGCGGACAGAGAAAGCCACTTAGGAAACCCATAAAATCTGCAGATAAGCCTCGGCTAACAAGGTACGCGAGGCGGCTAAACACAGCAGACGATCACAAATCACATGGAAATTGCTTGTTTTCCGGGAGGAGACGAGGAACGGCCCCTGCAATGAACCCAGGGCGAAGTGAATTTCACTAGATCATCTTCACATTGTTGCCGCACCTGTAACGAGGCTCGGATTACGTTTAAAAAGATTTCCTTGAAAGCTTGCAATAGGCTTCCTATTATTATCCAAAATTAGATTCTCCTGATAACATAATTTTCCATAAACAGATTTTCAGGTCGTATATCCCCAAAAGGTCTTCGTACGGTATTAAGGATGGGACTTGTCCGTAGTGATTAAGCAATCATAGTCTGCGTAGAAAGTATATTATGTTGTACATTAATAAAATTGCCGCCAAACAATTTTATTCGTTACAGTTCATTGTACAGAATAATACTGGAATCAATTATGGAGGAGAAGTTATAGATAAAGCGCTCTGCATTATACGGTGCCATGAAAACACACAGAGAAACATTCTCGATTAATCATAGTGATTAATCAGCACCACGCTCCAGCTTCATGTGGTAAGATTCCAATAAAATGATAGAAAATCTCTCTGTACATATAAAGGTGACCAAAATAATATTCTTGCCTTTTGTTCATTTCCCGTTGCACATACAGTATCTCTGTTCGGTAATGTTTGTTCAGATGATTGTGTAATTAACAAAGGTCTTCAAAAATGTTATTTTTGAATTGTTGCTTAAGTCCATTTTTGCACAGATAGGGTAATCGGGACGGTTTAAAGTGGCATCCGAACCACTGTGCAATGTGCCATCGAAAATGTATATTTCTGTGTCAGCACAGGAAAGATTGATTGATTTGCTTTATTTTACTTCGCTTCTTGTACCACTTTTGGCTAATTTGCAACGATGGAGATGAGTGATGATATGATCAACTTAATGAATGGACACTCACAAACATCCATCTCCAGGTCGGGATTCGAACCCGGGACCCCTAGCGTCGTAGCGCAGCACAGGAAAGAACACACATTTATTTTACAGATGGAAACGATTAAGAATTTGTAATCTTCAAAGAGCTCATAGATTCATAAATAATACATTCCTAGCAAAATGCATAAATACAGGGTATACATAAAGTCAACTTACCAATTTCAATAAATAATAACGAGACAGAGCAGTGCTGTATTTTCGAACGTGTTCTTCCAATATTACAATGCAGTTCTTATTCAGTACATCTGAACATGTACCACCTTGGTAAGCAATATTGAAGGAGAAGTTCACAGGCCATGCTGAAGGGCATATTGCGTCTCCATATTGTTAGTTATATTTACAATATCCAAAACTATACATTTTCAGGACGAAAGTTCACGTTCAAAAAAAACAACAAAAAAAAACTGTTGAATATGTGGATATGAATGTCAATATGGAAACAAAAAATACAAAATACGCATGAGCGAAATTACGAGCACAGTGTAGCTTACAATACAAACTAAGATGTAACGTCACATGGGAATTCGTACAACGAAGCACCAGTGACGGCACCTAAACGTTGTAAAATGTGTTTCATGCATTCACTTCCTCCTATAATTCAACGAAGTTTCTCAAAAACTCATCAATTTTTGACATACGAGGTGTGGCTAGAAAAGGAAACGGATTAATGTTGCTGTCGACAAACGGCAAGCGGTGAATGAGTGTATAACGTAATATCCTGCCTATCGACTGTGTGATTGTTCAGGGTGCGCGGCTCTCAATTTCGCTGTAGCTTGTGAACGTGAACCGTACATCTGTGCTCCGTCGGAAAATGTTCAGTGTGAAAGTGGAACAGCGTATCAATGTGAGATTTCTTAAGAAACTCGGAAAATCCGCCACAGAAACTTATGGGTTGTTGAAGGAAGTGTAGGGAGATGAGTGATTATGACGCACGCAAGTGTTTGAGTGGTTTCAAAGGTTCAAAGAGAAACGAGAAGTGATTAAAAACGGAATCAAACATTGCAAATGTCGGTGAATTGATTCGAATTGGGTACTCGAAGGTCAAACTGTCAACCAACATTATTACATTACGGTGCTGACGACCCTTCGTGAGCGAGTAAGAAGACGACGACCTGATTTGTGGAAAAGCAAGTCATGGATTCTTCATCAGGACAATGCTCCTGCCCACACCGCATTGTCAGTCAAGGCTTTTTAGGCCAAGCATGGGATCACAGTGTTAGAACATTTACCCTATTCGCCGGATGTAGCTCCGTGCCACTTTTTTCCCCAAAGGTCAAATCAGCACTGAAAGGAACCAGATTTATGTCCGTAAAATCTGTGAAAACAAACGCGACAGAGGTCATGAACATGGTTTCAGAAAATGATTTCCAGTAGTATTCGGATGGAGGGGTGTATCGATAGTACAGGGGAGTACTTTGAAGGGGTTAGTGTTCGTATTGTACAAAATAACCAATAAAAGATTTTGTAGCAACAGTCCGGTTCTTTTCTAGCTACACCTCGTATCACCCCCTGGGAGAAAAAGTCACAGTACTCTTTAAAGTGTGAAGTCGTAGCGCGCTGTGGCTCTTTCTAAATAAGCCCTTTTGACATTCTGTCTATAGCAGTGAATTAACTAATTATATCAAGCTACCTACAGACTTGGTACTTTGTGGTTTGTGTTTCTCGTCAATGTGTATCTGCTGGATTGAATTATACATTCTCTCTCATTGCATCTATTTTAATAGAAGTAATCTCTGTAAAGCCATCAACACAAGGTAAGCCCAGACACCTGGCGACCTGTTTGGTGTCGATCCAAAAACCTTTAATGAGAAATTGTAATGCCTGATCTATCGCCACAAGCTAGGCAAATAAAAATTTGGATAAATGTAACCTCACAGTTGCGTAAACCATGAAAGATTAGTTCGCGCCAAATACGAAATCTGCAGGTCGGTTAAACCGTCCGTGTTCTATTAAACCACCCATTTGACAAAGGTCTACCAATATTGCTTCGTAAATCATGACTTTATGGTTTTCTGTTCCGGCTAATATAATAGGGGTAACGGCGTGTAGAGCGAATGGCATCGAAAGAATCGAAATATCGTCGATTCAAGCTTGCTCACTTTACTTCACACATAAAATTACGTATTATATTGCACTGTCGAATAAGCAGATTTAGCATCAATATAAATTCCATTGACAGTCATGTTATTTATCTAATATTTGAAATTGTTTTCAGTGCATTTGAATCTATTGCACTGCGTAACAAATTTTGACAAACGTTATTCCAAACAGCAGATATATGACAAGAAAAAAAATGGTTTCTTACAAATCTGCAATATTTTCTTCCCCACAATGTAACAAAGTTATCTGCACCATTAGCACAAACACTAGACAGACAACGAAGCAACTTTTGTTAATGAGGGTATGTATGGAACGATGATAATGTTGCATGTGATTTGAAATACGTTACCAAATAAACCACTGTGTACTCAATGTAAACTGAGTTGTTCATAACCATCTCTACTAGTTTTCTTATGGTTCACAACATACTATTTTTTTATTGATTTTCAGCATTTCGTAGGAGAAGTTAAGATCGTGTGCGCGCGCGTTTGTTTGTGTACAATCGTGCGGAGACTTCCGTAATAGAGAACAAGGTTTCCAGTCAAGGTCCGCTGAAAATACAATTGCCAAATCTCACTATTTAAATACAATGCAGTGGTTTGATTCGTTAACTTTTCATACACACAAACACACACAAACTAAACGTATCTGTGTTCGAATTTACATTGGAAATAGCCAAATACTATATAGTAAGATCTCATAAAATATCTAGGGCCTCCCCGATGGCGCAGTGGTAGCGTCGTCGGCTTGCAATCAAGGGGTCTCGGGTTCGATTTCCTGTGGAGGCACATAGTGGTTCGGACCCCACTTTAAACTGTAGGTCCAGTCTCAATTAGCCTTTCTGTGCATAAAGTGGACTTAAAACAACAAATCAATCAATCAAATAAATCAATCAATCATAAAATATCTAAATCTGTTTGCGGTACTCTATGTTTGTATTTTTCTGTTATTTTATGTCGGTTCTCTCTCTCTGTAGGTTAATTGCGAAGAAAAGATTGATTGATTGACTGAGTTTATTTATTTTACTACGCTTTTGCCACTTTCGGATAATAACGAACATGAAGATGAATGATGATAATGATGAAATTGTTAAAGTGATGAAAAGAACACCCATGTCCAGGTCAGGATTCGAACCCAGTCTCCTTGGCTTGCGTCGAAAGAGTGGTAAAGGAAACAAACAAGATCGTTACCTTACTCGGGATTTGAATCAGAGATCGGCTTCTTACGCGCGCTACGCTAACCGCTGCGTCATGAAGACATAAACAATCGATATACAGAAAATGTATTATTTGCTTCAGTATAGGTACATGAAACAAGTCAACCATGGAGAATATCCAGCTTTAGCACCTGATGCCGTAAACTCTGCTAGTGTTGCATAATAGCGCACTCCCAGACATCCGTTTTTTCTTTCCTTTGCGGAGATGGTCCTGCTGGGTTCTGCCTGAAAAAAGCTCGCCAGCTCCTGTACTGCTGTGGAAATTATCCCCTCCTAAGTGGGTAGGCAGCGTTAGGTTCCATGTTTCGTGTCAATCACGGCGGGGAAGTTTTGGCCTTTCCTCACCTCGAAGCACCTCAATTTCCCGACGCTGTCTTCCAGGACTATCTAGGAAATCAACGGTCACTTAATTTCCCACGGGATGCTGTACCCGCATCTCCTCTCTCTCTCCGAGAGGGAAAGGTGATGCAGCGTGACCTCCTGGAGATGAAACGCGACAATTTTTCACCTCCATCCCAAGAGGGCCAATAACGAAGATTTCAAGTTCGTCGTTTTCCTCTAGCGTCTCAACTTTAGGTGTAAGGTGTTCGTTGCACATGTTGTGTTGCAAGGATTCATCCTTTAATTTATAATTTTACAAATATTCATGATACAATTACGTGACTTAAGATTGGAAAGTTTGTTCGATGATCATTTTTATGCACGGGTAGACAAGGAAGTTTTGGCATAGAGGTTACTTGGGAACGAATTCGAAGTTTCATGTTTTTGTGAATCGAAAAGAGAATCCATTCATTAAAATGCGGCAGTCATAGACATTACGCTTTTGGGAAGCGCCGTCGTGCTCATAGTATCTCGAATACCGTACATGCGACTAACCTTACCCACACCTACACTACATATACGGAATTAACAGGGTAATACAAACGCTACAATTAAATTCGATAACGTAGCAACCCTTTTAAAGATCTGCTGCAATGTGAATATTACTGTCTAACACTTAATCAGCGTATGGAACTTATCGTAGCTTCTAACTGGATCTCTATACGAGGAGAACTTTCTCAAGTAGCTTTCAAATTATCTTCACGATGATGGATCAACAGAGCATGTCCTCAACCAATCAAGCCCAGAACCGATCTTTGCAAAGATGAGATTGAAAACCATTCCGTCATACACGAATTCATTATACATATGCTGTTTTCGTGTTTAACATTTCAATCAAAGCGATTCAAAACTAATTAATAACGTTAGTTCAAGCTGAGTAAAATCGTACCAGTTTACTTTACCCGGCTTATGGCTGAGTGCCATGTACGCTGGCGTAATACTCGACATGAAATAAGAGGGCTATCTACTACCTTGTCCAAGCAGCAACTAAAAGAATGGTCATGGAAATTAGCGGCTGGGCAGAATTGCGCTGGTGCCACATATGGGAAAAAGAAAGCGAGAGAGACAAAAGACGCTGGTTCCTGAGCACTGCGTGGCAACGTCAACCGGGCTGTGCCTAGTTCGAGCGTGAGGCCGACCTCTCTCCGGGGCACTTTTGTGTCATCCCTCACCTTTTGAGCAAATACTGTCAGTTTGACTCACATTGACTACAAACACCAACTACAGAACGAGACTTTTCATTCTTTTAATCCTCTTAACACACGGGGTTTTGCTCAGACGTGGCGACAGCGCGAACTTCTGCCACCCGCATAATTTCATACCCGTGCGTTTGGGTTTAAATTCAAGCATTAGGAAGTTGCTTCCGGATGCTGTTATCACAGTGTTGCTGGGCAAAAAAATAAAGATAGGGTGAACCAGTGGATACTAATTGGCATATAAGCGTCGTAGGCGATTTGTGATATGCAACTTCACAGAAGATACACAAAAGTGATTGAAATGCAGCAATTGGCAAACCATTCTCGTATAATCCATTTATATTTTACGCGTATTTACAAGTATTGGTTGCAGTTAATGATTGTTACGTGTGAGCATTTAAGTAACTTAGAATAAAGCCTGGTCAAACACGATGGATAAAATATCTTTCATCGCTGTTTTTTGTTTAATTCCCTTCTCTACGCAAGTATCTAACACTTTAGGGCAGCTGAACAAGTAGTTATACAGCCCCTCTAAATACTCACTGAACACGCCACTGACAGCGTAAACTCTTTCAAACATTGCTCAGCTTCCTCTGAGATTGAACCAACTTTCCAATGAATATAATCACATCTTGTGTAATATTGGCCTCAACCTGTGTGTGAGAACCTCGCAGCTAGCTAATGAAATGGCTTCCGTGATTTTGTAGGAAGTTTCCTGCAAACCGAACGTTAATTGCCCACAATTTATGGTCCACCGTTGCTTAATCGTGGAGAATAATTGCTTCGGTTCTACAATACAGTGTTTAACCAGTTATTAATGCACAGCTTGTACCGAGTAAAAACCACAAAAGCGTGAAATGAAAACACTTAGAATGATTCTTGAGTATGCCGATTTAATTAGCAAAGTGCATAGACATTCCTTCCGAAAGTGCAATATAATTTGCTTCTGCTAGACATTTATAGCGAAGGTAAATTTTTACATAAAAGCACATTAGGATTGAATTAAACATGTCATCTCGCTTCTAAAAATTATTACTCTATTGTTAGTCATCTTTCTTGAAGGGTGATTTCAGCTCCCTGCGTCATTATTGCAACAAACCTTTTATAAACTACTAAACTGATTGCCCGGTATTGCCCGGCTATTTATTTATCTCAAACTTTCATTACACAAGAAAATAATGAATTCTAACTATAGTGTAAAATGAACTTGGAGTTGAACGGTATTGGGAGTGTCACTATTCACCTTAGTGGACCCGAAAACTATGTATTCCACACTAATATCGGTCGTTTTACATGTCACCCCCTTCCCGCCACCCTAGGGGTGCCAGGGGTATCTTGGAGTTGAACGGCATTGGGGGTGTCATTATTCATCTCAGCGACCCAGAATATTATGAATTCCACACTAATATCGGTCGTTTTCGATTACTTTTACATGTCACCCCCCTTCCCACCCCCTAGTGGTGCCAGGGGTGTCTTACCCTCACAGTATTTTTTTTCAGATTGCACGTGATATGTGTACCAAGTTTGGTTGAAATCGGTTCAAGCTTTCGAGAGTTATGCCGGAACAGACATACACACACACACACACACACACACACATACATACATCCATTTTTATACGGCGTGTCCCGCTTATACGTATAATAAAAGAAAAATTCATAACTTCTAAACAAACTGTCAGAATGATGTGACTGTTGTTTCGTTTTAAAGAATGACTCAGAATTTTTTTTAGCAACACATTCAGTGGTAGTTGCGCATGCGCAGTAGGCAGGATGTCTTGAAAACTGATATTATCAGTTCCTCAGTAGCCATTCGTCATGTGGTCGCCACAAGAAAAGGTGTTTTGTGTTTTAACGTTGTCTGAAGTGAAGTCTGTGACACTTGCGCAGAGACGATTTCGTGCACGTTATTGTTTGGGTGCTAAAGAAGTAGTTCCATCGTACATTTCAATAAAGAAATGGGAAAAACGGTTACGCGAAACCGGCTCATTTCTCAAATCTCGTTAGTAGAGACTTCCTGGACGAGCATTTCAATGGAACATAGATAGGAAGAGATTCGAATTTTATTGAATGGACCCCACGGTCACTAGACCTCACTGTGTGTGATTTTTTGTTGTGCGGGTGTGTTAAATGACAAAGTTTACTGTACACCGGTTAGAGATTTGCAAGACTTGCATGAAAGAATTGTGGTTGCAGTAAGCAACATTACCCCGCACATGCTTCAAAACGTGTGGCTTGAGGCTGACAACCGGTTTGACATTTGCCGTGCCCCTAACGGTTCACATGTGGAAGTGCGCTAGTTTTCTTGATTTGTGAAAAAAAAATTCTGAGTTGTTACATGTTTGTACAAAGTTTAGACAAAAAATATTGGTAAATAAAAAAGTTGTGATTTTTTCTTTTATTATGTGTATAAGAGTCATTCCATGCCAAATCAACACAGATATGTGCAATTTTTAACCTGACCATCTCCGATTTTCATGAAATTTGGGGAGTTGAAACTATGCATAGAACTTAGTAACTATGAAAATTTTTAGTCTCGTGCGTCTTGTAATTGTTAAATTATTCAAGGTCAAAGTTTGCAGAAATTGCCTTTTTTGAGCCCGCTTAGCTATACTAAATCTGCTGTAACTCCGCCACTATTTTGCCTAGGAAGCTCACATAAAGCTTATTGTACAGGGAATTGAATAAGCTTTCCAGTGATATATAACAAGCCTACCTTTGGATAAAAATATAATTTTGTCACGTGACCTTGACTTTTGACCTTGAATATCTCAAAACATGTCATCACCAAAAATCGTGAAAAAAATATATTTGGTCCCTCATGCCATACTCTAAAACATTAAAAAAAAATCATTTTGGGAGTGCAATGGGATCAGAAGATACAAAATAATATGTGTAACTATGTGACTGATAAAAGCCCCATTACATGAACTATGAAGAGTCAAATGTCCCTTAACACCCCCTACAAAATGTGAAGCAGTTATCCTGGGTATAATTGGTCATGAAAGAAATAGGTTAGGCACAGGGAGATCCCTAGCCGTGTGTGTCAAGCGCAGATCCGGCATATTGTTGACCGCCATATTGAATTCAACGCAAAATTTCAAAGGAAAGGGGGTGATGTGATATATCAAATCAGGCTAGAATTTCACGAGAAATGAAGTGACGAAGGTTTATCCAACATATATTTAACTAGCAACAATTTATTACTGCATGCTTGTAACCATTTTCTCCTTTTCGAGGTGTTAAAAACAAAGCATTGGAATGCTCCTAACATGTTAGGAACTCATCGAGATCACGCTGACATCTTGGGAGAGAAAGAAGTATACGCACCATTGCATATGATCTTAATCAGCTACATTCACCAAATAGTTGAATAGTGAAGAATATTGGGAAAAGTATCTCAAACAATTACGTGACACTTCCTTCGGAATGAAAAATTCTTCAGTGACGAGGCAAATTTTTATGTTCACGGTGAAGTTAATAAAAATAATATGCAATACCTGTGATTTGCTCAGTCGAATGGTTGTTGCTGGTAAGCTAATTATGTGGTATAATGTATGGCGAACGGAAATGGTTGGTCCATATTCAACAACGGAACCTTAAATGATGAGGGCTGCTTGGATTTGTTAAGCGAACAGGTTTTTCACCCTTGCTTACGGGATATGGCACTTTTCGAGAGTTTTGAAACAGGACAGAGTGTGACCACACCATGTGGACATTTTCGCAATTTCTTCATGGTAATTTTCTAGGTAGATGATGGGCACACGGGGATCTATTAAAAGGCCTGCACATTCCCCAGATCTAACATCTTAGGAGGACTTTTACCTTCAGAAACATTTGAAGAGAATGGTGCATGCACTAAAAGTCCCTGATATTGACCATCTGAGAGAAGGCATAGTTGCTGCTTGCGATGTTGTTGCACATGCTACATTGCCAAATGTTCTATGCGAGTGTGAGAGACGTCAACGAGTGTGCTCACAGGAACATTGACAACATTATAATGTGCATATATCGTAAGTGAAAGATATGTGTATAACTTTTTGCTGGCTAAGATACGTTGGAAAATCCTTCGTCACTTCATTTCTCGTGAAATTCTAGCCTCATTTGATATATCGCATCACCCCCTTTCCTTTGAAATTTTTGCGTTGAATTCAATATGGCGGTCAACAATATGCCGGATCTGCGCTTGACACACACGGCTAGGGATCTCCCTGTGCCTAACCTATTTCTTTCATGACCAATTATACCCAGGATAACTCCTTCACATTTTGTAGGGGGTGTTAAGAGACATTTGACTCTTCATAGTTCATGTAATGGGGCTTTTATCAGTCACATAGTTACACATATTATTTTGTATCTTCTGATCCCATTGCAGTCCCATAATGATTTTTTTTAATGTTTTAGAGTATGACATGAGGGACCAAATATATTTTTTTCACGATTTTTGGTGATGACATGTTTTGAGATATTCAAGGTCAAAAGTCAAGGTCACGTGACAAAATTATATTTTTATCCAAAGGTAGGCTTGTTATATATCACTGGAAATCTGGTTCAATTCCCTGTACAATAAGCTTTATTTGAGCTTCCTAGGCAAAATAGTGGCGGAGTTACAGCACATTTAGTATAGCTAAGCGGGCTCAAAAAGGGCAATTTATTCTAACTTTGACCTTGAATAATTTAACAATTACAAGACGCACGAAACTAAAAATTATTATACACTGCTCTCCATAAATTAATCAACAAATGGTGATCATCCAATAGAATCAAACACAAGGTCGGAGGGTGTACATATTTTATTTGTAACGAAAGAAATAAGTGTCCCACGCCTTACAGAACAGAAGAAACACAAAACAAGGTACACTCGTGGGCAAAAGAAATGAAATGTACGCATGGAGCATCACAGGTGGTACACGTTGGAGACGGAAAGTGACCGTTGTCTGACACTAATAAGGGATATGATCACCGCGCGCAGGAATGCACGCCTCACAACGCCGCCGCATGCTGCCAATACGGTTGTCCACCAACTCATTGGGTATGAGGGTCCATTGTTGGGAGAGAGACAGTTGAAGGTCTTGGAGTGTTTGTGGAGGGGCACAAGGCCAGCGAGACGTCTCCCCAGAGCATCCCACATGTGTTCAATGGGGTTAAAGTCCGGGGAACTGGATGGCCACACCATGCGTTGAATATGGTGTTCGTCGAAGAACCGATCGACTAGTCCTGCCCTATGGGGACGGGCATTATCGTCCTGCAGAATGAAGCCCGGACCTCGTTCTCGTGCGAAGGGTTCCAGTTAACGTGCAAGGACCTCATCCCTATAGCGCTGACCTGTCATGGTGCCACGTGGGAGGATATAGAGGTCAGTACGTCCACCAATAGAAATGCCACCCCATACAAGCACACCTCCACCACCATATCTGTCCCTTTCAACAATATTGGAGGGATGGTAACGAGTTCCTGCCTCTCTCCAGACCAATCGGCGTCGCGAATCACTGTCCAGTGAGAACCTCGACTCATCAGTGAAGAGAACGGACCGCCACTGGTCCAGTGTCCAGTTCACATTATCTCGTGCCCAACGTATCAGCGTGCCCACCACTCTTCTTCTCTTTTCTCCAACTGTTTTCTCTTTTACCTCATATTTTCTTGTTGTTGCTTAATTTCTGGAGGGCAGTGTACTTACTACGTTCCATGCATAGTTTCAACTCCCCAAATTTCATGAAAATCGGAGATGGTCAGGTCAAAGCCTGTGTTGATTTCGCATGGAATGACTCATAAGCGGGACACGCTGTATATAGAGATAAACGGATACATCAAACTAAAAATGAACAGAAGCAATTTTAAATCGCACGAATGAACGCTAAGTAAGTTCCCTTTATGGCCAGATAGACTAATCGAGATTGGACCTACAGTTTAAATCGTTTGTTTGATTTTATGTTTAAGTCCACTTTATGCGCAGAAAGGTTAATCGAGACTAAACCAACAGTTTAAGGAGGGAATCGAACAACTTGGAAGTGTGCCTCCATCGAGTATCAAACCCGGGAACCCTTGATTACAAGGCGACAAAATTTAAATTGTTATCCGAAGCACTCTGCAATGTGGCTCCACCGCGGATCGAACCTGTTATCCCTTGATTACAAGGCGATATCGTTACCACTTTGCTGACCCACCTTTCTTTGTAAAAATAATATAATGCAAGTCGTTTGTCAGATGGCAGGTTGTTCAACCACAGGTTTTATCTCGCCTGCAGATATCATAACAGCCTCCAATATTGATTCAAACATATGCCACAAGTGGCCGTTAGCGCAAGAACAGTACTTCTCTGATCCATTACCTTCATTCTCGTTCCGTAAATATTGTCTACACTACGTCCTGGGAGTTTTTGGTGCAACGCCGCGCATAACGGTAAAATGGGGGGAAAGCAAGTGGGCGGAGCAAAGCAATGCTGGTCGCTGCAGTTTCAGTGCCCCCTCCATGCAATTTCTTTCCATCTCATTGGCCGAGTCCTTTTGGGCCACTACTACTTGTACAGAGGACTTGTTTCCGTTCGCTTGCTCCACAGACTACTGGGACAGAGTACAGAAGCACACTATGCGTTCGGAGAAGGCGAATCTTTCAATTTAGAATTAGAACACGAGAGGAAAAAAACACCTGTATATCAAGATCCTGAAAAGTAGGTAACCCACTGTGGCTTACTGCAGGTTGGGTTGCATAGAGTGCAGGCGATATGCGAAGCATTAAACTCACACTTAAAACTGCGCTGGTCTTCTGATTAGGCCTGCTAAAGCATTTCCTCTTCTTTTAACGACGCGGAAGTGAGTAGACATTGATTGATTGGATTATATTATCCTACGTCATTTTCTGCCACTAATCGCGACGAGAACGTTACAATACAAGGATACTACGCAACGCTAAGGGTGTTAAACAAAGCTTTCCTGTGTTTGTAAATGTTTGGAAATTACATTAAAATTAGCAAGTTAACTTTTCCTTTTAAGTCTTCGCGCAGCGACATTAAAATAAAAGTAAAATATTTACTGTTTCCTTTTCCTCATCGCTAAGGGTTATGACCCGTGCACTCCACAAACATCATTATTTTGCTCTGGGACAAAGCGTTCCACATTTCTGGCAAGAATCCTTTGGAAGATTATTTTAAAATCCAGCCAGACGATGGAAGGTATCAAGCAGGAACAGGGGAAGAATTCCTGATCCTTCGCAATTCCCCGTGGAAAAATGTATTCTGACCAACAAAGAAGATCCATGGAAATATCCGACGGATTCTCTGACATATTGTTGCCAGAATTCCAACTTGAAGGAGGGAGGTGGGGAGGAGGAGTTGAGAAATGGTAGAAATTTAGTTCTTTTCTGAGGCTCAATTTCCCCCCCATTCGAAAGAGGAGAAAATCGCTCAGATTGGTCCTGGATTCATGTATTATGCATTCCGGTCACCTCTCGGTGGGGCGGGTCCAGTCTGCCATGAATGTTTCACGTCTTGTCACATGTATTTTCTTTCTCCCGTCTGTTCCCGAGTCTTCAATCCGAGGGTCGTCCCCAGTCACGTCTGCCATCGGACGAACAAGGACATCGGTTGAGATATCTCACATTAGTATTGTCTACCGTGTACTGGCGCGATAGAACAGAATACATAACTAGCACCTCTTGCACCTGAGAAGGAAAAGTTCATACTCTGTGCGACAAACAATAGTTTTCCTGTATATGCTGTTTCGTTAGACTGAATCAACAAAAAACAAGTGGCACACCATTTTGAGTTCCAAAGCTATTCGTTGAGTGACGCGAAGTCACCGCATATACAGTGTAGTCCCATCACCACTAGTACATGACTATTTAAACAGGTAATACATAGAAATATGCATATTTCAAAAGTCTTTTTTTAAGGAAGGTTCAAAGTAAACTAACTTACTCTCTACCCTTCTTAAACCTGAAGGATTATACTTGCAGCAACACAAGCCTTCCATCTGTCCCCATCCTGTTCAAAATTAATCCAATCTTTTCCATCCTTACCGATATCCATTAGGTCCATCTCAACTTTATCTCTCCATCTTCGTCTTGCCCTTCCTACAGGTCTCTTACCATCAAGTTTACCAACAAGATTTCTGCAAATGTTTCTCTCTCCCATTCGTGCCACATGGCCTGCCCACCTAAGCCATCTTGATTTAATTATTTTAATAATATCGGGACATGAAAACAAATTATGCAGCTCTAAATTATGTAACCTTCTGCACTCACATGTCTCCTCATCCATTTTAGGTCCAAATATTTATCTAAGGGTTTCATTTTCAAATAATCTTAATTTATGTTCTTCTTTTAATGTAAGGACCAAGTTTCACATTCATATATTATCTTAAAGTGAGTTGACTTCTTTCGCTTAAACATGATATCGAACCCGTTCTCCTAGGTAACTAGCAATCCATTACGCTTTCAGCTCACAAGTTCCAATTTTAAAGCAGTTAATGTGGTCGCCCAATTTCTAACCTGTCTCTACTTTCTGCCCCACCCATCCTAAACCACATAGTATGTTGGCAAACTAGCACAGGTGATAATTTAACACACATATGAGTAAGCTCCAAAAAGAAAATAATGTATAGAGTTTTAAAATTATTACATTTGGGTGTTCAGAATGAATGGTGATTACGGATTTCATGAAACTGATGCAGGGAGATTTACTTTTGTGTGGGGGGGTTGATTTATGTGTGTTTGTGTGTGCGTGCGTGAGAATTCGTGTTCTACACATCAAAGTCGATCTTAAAAATATAACATAACCAGACTCCAACATGAGGAATTCTGCAATAGTGTATGTCCTTTGGAATATGCATTAAAAGTCACAAGGCTTATACAGGTATCATTGCCTAGTGGCAAAAGAAAAGTTACTTCGATCAATTAGAGGTTTAGAACGCTCAGTTCCGCATACAACTGCGGCGATTGTTAAAGCTGATTCCGTATTTCCGGGTATTGAATGGAGAATTGAAAAAGATTGAA
This sequence comes from Lepisma saccharinum, assembly GCF_977018435.1. Classification (NCBI taxonomy): domain Eukaryota; kingdom Metazoa; phylum Arthropoda; class Insecta; order Zygentoma; family Lepismatidae; genus Lepisma; species Lepisma saccharinum. The sequence goes on along the minus strand of NC_139229.1, from coordinate 193,737,272 downwards.
TGGGTGGAAAATACTTTAAAGCTTGACGCCCATTGAGAGGCGGATAAACGCGTCCCGTTTTCATTGGGCGATAACCTTTAAGGTAACCGACCGACTTCTGGCACGGAAATTCCCGCTTCGTTTCCGCGCGTTTCCCTGTAGTGAGCGCTACACCATTTTATCTCAATAGAAGCAGACAACAGAAGTTCTGTTGCTTTCTGTTGCCGCGTTTCTCCGCGTCTCAGTGGGTGTTAACCGTTACGTCTAACGATGCAGTGCAAGAGATGGTCCAGAGTAAATTTATTAGTTTTACAGTTATCCTTTCTTTTGTCCAACCCTGAAACATTTATGTACATTGAAATAGAGACGGTGTTGAAAATTGTCAAACCCTACATTCAATTAACTACGAAAAGAAATACTGAAAGATTTTTCCCCTCTAAATCCTTTTTAATCATATGTACATATAATTTGAATCTATGCTTAATTGGTATGGATGAACCTCGCTCACCAAATAAAGGACTTTTATGAGTAGTAGTAGTGTTATTATTATCTTAATCATATTTATTATTAGAATGATTTTACTACATATTGCTGTTTGCGAAATTTGCATTTATTTTATCAATTTGGGAAATTCCTAAATTTTCTCACGTTTTCTCACCTTTTACAATACCAGACCACATTTATATATTAAATCTACACTGTCTCTCTGATGGTTTCCTTTACTAACTTCCAAAAGCAAATCTCAAGAGTTTGTAAATAAGAACATTTTCCCATTTCTGTTTTAGAGTTGCATCCCGCAAGAAAACCAACATAATTCTGCGAATTATGGTAGAAATAAACCAGCACCTTTGCTGAGGCATGAGCAAAGTTTCGCGAGCAAAATGCAGGGAGCTTAGCGACAAATCTTCCCTCTAAGTGAATTACACAGGATTACGAAGGAATTAGAGCTCTGTGAATATGCAATGGAAACAGTTTAGCTCACATAAAGCGCAGGTAAAATTTAATTATTCAGTGATCATAATCTTTGCACGATATTAATTTTTGGTAATTTCTAGAGCAAACTACCTAGAAATAAATGTCTTCTGAAAAGAACTACTGTTACACAAGAATATCTACTTTCACAAAGGATCACAGAATAATTCTTAAAGGACTGTTCAGTTGCTGAAAAACTATTTATATACAACTATTAATACGAAAATGGAGCAAATTAATTTCTTAAGGAAAATAAAGTTCAAAGGAGAATCTGACCCTCATAATACCCCGTTCGGACGTCAGTTATTCACATATTAAGCACACAAGAATCGAAATCAGTTATCACTTGTGAGAGATATATGTTTCTTAACGAATTTCGTATATAGTTATTCTAGTTTTAATGTTATATGACCTACAATGAGGTTATCAAAGGGTAAGTGGTATAAATTGATGAAGTATTTTATGAAGAAAAGTCGACGATTATGTCTAACAAAGGGAACTGAATTCACTACCTCACTCACTCATACATAGTATATCCATTGGTTATTTCCAGAACCAGAACTGAAGCTTTGCAACAAGGAAAATAAATATATTTGATAATGTGCTGTTTCAGAGCTCAAATATGGGATATATCTTTCTTTCTTTTTTTATTTTGGGTGCGTCAGCACTTAGGCTATTTTGCACCCTTCGCGTTTTACGGGGGCCAGCCCCTTATCATTACAAATAACAACTCTAACGTTGCATAAAACACTTAAAATCTTCTTCTGACTTCTGTTAAAAGCTGAGGCTGTAAACGGGCACTCAGCACACACAAGGACAAAAAACAGGACAACACAAAATTTATACTGGCCATAGTGCCAGTTGCCAGAGCCTCGTTAGTCTTTAGTCCAGGGTGTACTACGTGGAAGTGAGGTTGACTTTTGGGCGCCTACGTGGAAGGTACCCCTTACACCCCAAATATGGGATATATATATATATATATATATATATATATATAATTGAACTAGTAGCAACCAAATTCTATTGATTATACCAGAAATTCCCTGTGGCGAGCATAATAGAAAAGCGTCGTACACTACAGATTCATGACTGTGAAGGCACATAGTGGTTCGGATCGAACTTTACACTGTACTTCCAGTCCCAATTAGTCTATCTGTGCATAACGTGGACTTAATAAAAAAAGAAACAAACAAGCATCAATGTACTGATGGTAGTTCAAGGAAGAACTTTGCGCAGTAAAATCCACAATTACTGTTAAGTTTGGTTTTAAGCGCACTTTATGCACAGATAGGCTAATCGAGACTAACCTACAGTTTAAAGTGGGATCCGAACTACAATGTATCTCTCGAGGGTATCGAACCCGACACCCTTGCTTACAGGGCTACGTCGTTAGCAGTACGCCGTCCGGGAGGCCTAAGTCCACAACTGCAACCACTCATCCACATTCTCCAGCACACTGTAACGGATCTCCTGAGAAACTTTGAGAATCCTGGAGCGAGTCAAGGTGACGTATCATCTTCAAATTCAGTCTGCACCCACGTCACGTTTCTCGCCTTAAAGAGTGTCTCCAAAGTTTGCTTTATCCGACCGAGTACGAAACTCGCCACGGTGTATGAATATTCACTGGGATATAAGCCCTGCATCGAAGGAGGGAGATGAAAGTTTTACGAAGCCTTCGAAGATTCCGCCCAACAACATCCTCCGTTGCTGCAGAACAATGCACGAGCTCATCTTTGAGGAAGGTCCACCACTGGAGTCCTCCGTTTCATCATGTAACTCTTTCAGTATCAGATATTTACGATCATTGTTTCATCTTTGTCTGTCTCCGTCCTTCCGCGTCACCTATCGGTACCTCGGACACTGCAAAATCTAGAAACGTAAAATGTAAAATCTATCTGATAATAGTGATTGATACTGAGCAATTTTTGTGTGGATTTGAAGGATATCCGTACTTGGCCCTTGCTAAAGCTATTTCTTACCATTTACGGTAACTTAGTAAACCTGTTCGTAAGAGTTGCTGTGGATGACTCAGTACGACTCTTGACTGTCATGTGGAAGACCCCAGTTCGATTCCCGTGAAAGGTAGGATATTTTCTAACCACATTGCCGTATAGAGGGACTCTGTTTTGCCCAGCTTCTAATCAATGGATACCTGTGGGCAACCCTTGGGAGTAGAGAAGCCATGGCTGAAGACGAAAATGTGTGGGGGATACCTTCATTCCATGGCGGCCTCTTCGACCATTCATGGATGACAAGACAGGATTTTCTCCCCGTTTCAAGATCGAGAACTGATATTGTTAATAAATCCACAACTGACTGAAAGATATGATAGAAACATTGATTATATCTAGAATATTCAAGATTTGTGCTTATAATTATATGAGCTTTTGATCGAGTTATATTAAAATGGGACATTACTTAAGGGACACTCTAATACATGATAATTATAATTTTCTTATCATCTGTGCGCTTGGAAGACAAATTCGTCAGAGCCATCTGTCCGCAGACGCCTGAAGTTGAAGGATTTGGAAAACAATATCCAGGCAGAATATTTTACCGTAATTTTGCGAATCTGCAAAACCCATATCAATGTCTGGAATAATATATTCTTATTCAATGTAATACAAAAAAGAAGTACAAAAAAAGGTACAAAAGTTCAATTTTGGCATTCATGTAGAAATAGCCTCTACACGTCTATTGAAATATTGAGATATTTGACCTCGTGTAATTCTTAAAATATAGTAGTGACAATAAAGATGATAAGATCGGTCCTTCAGAATCGATATAACACATCGTGATTCACATCGTGAAATTGTTTCCGAGGAACGGTGTTCCAAAAGAACCAATATTTTCAACTCTCTGCGCTGGTCGTGATACGGTGTCCTGAGGCATGGACGTTTAGATTGATATATTTTACTGCTCTTTTCTGTTACTTTTGGCTAATCGCAAAGATGAGGATGAATAGTGATAAGATGAAATTGATGAAAGGAAAGTCACACATGGATTGGACACAACAAAACTCCAGCAGAGGATTATACAGGGTGCGAGTCCAGACGCCAATGCCTCGTTAGTCTGGAAAATGCATTCCAGGGTGCAATACGTAGAAGAGACGTTGAAATTTTGCTGTCTTGACGAAAGGTTACCTCTTAGACCCCGAATGTATCATTTTGTTTGTCCCATCTTCCATAGGTTCATCACTCATCCTATCGTCGCGATTAACTCACGAGGAAGAAAAGCGACGTAAATTAACTAAAATAAAAACTAGAAAGATAACAGTTTTATTCGATAAAACTTGAGAAATTCCTACTATGTCATATTCATACGTCTTAAATTTATTTATTTTTGAACATGGCCAAAAATCTCCAGTCTCCCTTACGTTGTGAAAACAGATGTTATTTCCTGTGCAAAAGTATGACACGAGCGAAAGATTCTATCTTGAACGTCAGCAGCCTCTAGTATGGAACGTGGGCTGAGTAAGGAGCAAGAAATGTGCAAGAGAGAGAGAGGAGGGGAGAGAAGAGGATGAGAAACATCTTCAGCATCTTTGTTCCTAAGACGAAGAAAGCTTGAGAAGAACGAGCGGAGGATCCCTCTTTTCGTTAAGTCGCGGATTAACTCAGGAAATTCAATAAATAGGACAGAAAATTGAATTACCAATGGCCTTCCTCAACGCTCGATGAAATGTAAAGTTCCTCCTGGCTCCTCTCGAGAAGTTCCCTCGATTTTTCAAACCCTCGTTTCCCTTTGTTCCTTTATAAAGTTTTGCGGGCGTCGCGGTAGAAAAAGGAATGAAAAGACATTTCTCCCATTGTGGTACTTGGTTTGTGCGGGACTGTTTCTTTCACCAACAAATGGTATTTTCTCCTTAATACAGTTTTATCTTTTCCAAATTAGATTTCAACCGTCTCTCTCGCTTGCCTGCTAATGCTTCAGCTGTAGCCTAGTTTGTTGTATGGATACACTCTGCATAGCTGAACTGCTGGTTTCGCCATTTGAGCATCGAATTTTTAAGCACTGAATCGGTAACGATAAGGTACACATTTTTTTGAATCTTGAAAGCCTTGTGCTTTAAGAAGTGTTGAAAAATTTTACGCAAAATTTCAGTGTGTCAAATTGGAGGAACTTTTCTTGCAATACGTTAGAAAATATAAGTCTAGTCGAAAATATTGAGAAGAGAAGCAACTTAAAATAGGAGCACAAGGAAAATAGTGTTTGAAAATAATAAAAGAGTAACATGTAAGGGAGGAAAAAAGAATATAAAGAAAAAAGGAAGGAAAATAAAAGAGAATATCACGTAACAAAAGAGTAAAAGGATAAAAAGAAATAATGAAAAGCAAAAAATGAAGGAAAATAATTTTTTTGTTTATTTATTGTTTATTTTTCTCTTTCCTTTTCCTTTTTAAAGAACAATGTTACTCAAATTTCATATTTTCGGTTATGGTATGTTAATTCAATAATTTTGGGACTATATTTTGTAATAAAAAAAAATCTCTCCATAGAAAGGATTGATATGGAATACAACTTTAAATCTTTCATCTTTAGGTGAAAATCAAAAGATTTTTATTAGGGGGTAGAGGAGCGTATCGTACCCAAGGTATTGGGTAAGAAGTATAAAGTCTTAGCATAGCAGGAAGCAGAGAAAGGAATGCAGAATAAGCAATTAGGCAAACGTTAGGGGAGTGACTCAGGAGGTGTGATCAGTGGGCGAGAATAGGAGAGAGAGTAAGGTCGGCGGATTGTGAGAGAAAAGCAAAGTGGAGAACGATTATTGGACGATGGTGTGTGATAGATTCGATGTCTGACAGGGAGGTCAGACAAGTGATAGTTGAGAGGACAAGTGTAAGAACAATCTTCATATATTTGTAAGGCAAGTAATATCCTTTTCTTAACCAATCCATATCGGTTCAGTCATGGAGAGTATAAAACCCATATCTAACCTAAGTTAATTTCTATCGCCATTCCTTAAATGTAACCTCTTGCATTTATCACATTTAGGCCAAGCGAGTGATAACCATCTGAGAGATGAATGAGAAATAACTACAACACCCAATTCAATCTAGAGGTTCTTGGTTCGATCCCAAACGCAGCATGGGAGTTGCGTTACGGAGTAGCACGTAAAAAGAGGAGAGTAACACGTAAAAAGAGGGGAAAGGAATATAAAAGAGAGTAGCACGTAAAAGAGGTGTAAGGGGTGCTCCTTCCAGTTAGTGCACTCAATAGTCAACCTCACTTCCACGTAGTACACCCTGGACTGCAGACTAACGAGGCTCTGGCGACTGGCCCCATGGCCAGTATAATTCTGTGTCGCCCTGTGTTTGTCCTTATTTGTGCTGAACGCCCTTTTTAGCCTCAGCTTTTAACCAAGGTAAGGAAATTTTAGTTTTCAGACACGCTTTTATTTTTGTTATGATAAGGGGCTGGACACCGTATAGTGTGACGGGTGCAAAATAGCCTAAGTGCTGACGCATCCAAAAAAAATTAATTCGAATTCAAAATTCAAAGTAACACGTAACAAGAGGGGGAAGAAATATAAAAGAGAGTAACACGTAAAAAGAGGGGAAGGAATATAAAAGAGAGTAACACGTAAAAAGATGGGAAGGAATATAAAAGAGAGTAACACGTAAAAAGAGGGGAAAGGAATAAAATGTGAACAATAAAAATCAAAAAAAGGAAAAATAATATACCCAACAAATAAATTGAATACTAAACAGGCATTGAAAATTAAATAACACACATGTGTGGAGGAATAACAAAAAGATACAAATAAAATAAAACAACTATAAAGGGTAAAAGATAAAAATTGATAACGAAAAGAGAAGAAAGTTGAATAACGATAATTTACTTGATACGATTATTTTCTATTCTTTCATGCATAAAAAGCGATATCTTACAACAGAAGAAATTGGAATATGAAACCAGAAAGCAATATTGTTGAGCCTCGTGCTAGAGAGAATACCTCGTTTCAATATTCACGTGTGTTTTGTTGCCGCTCAACTAGACATCCAACTAGATAGATTCTATCTAACCACCTGCCTCACGGACATTTCCAACTAAACTATGTCCTAAATTCCTGAATACTGATTGCAGACACGCAATGCAAAGAACTGTGAATCACGAGGCAAAGAGAAAGAAGATTATGTTTGATGCTTTATTTGAAACTAGCACCTGTACAGTAGCAGCACATGCCATATTAAGAAGAGCGCGCAACGAAATCGAATCAATTACCAGATCACAAAATATTTTACCCATTTCAGTGGTCCATAAGAGATTTGAGTATGAAATAAAACTATGTGTGTTGGAAGAATAAAAGGATAAAGATGACAAGCAGAAAAGTTACAGAGTTCAGTGGTAAGGAATATGTCAGTACGCAATGAGGATTGTTACATGAGAAGTGTCCCTGTGAAATGGTATATGTGATTAAAATATATTGATTAATGGATGGGATTAGGTTATTGTATCTATTGATTATCGCATTTTGTCACCTTTGGTTACAGTTTAGTATATTATATGATGAAATTGATGAAGGGGTACTCTACATAGAACATCCATGACCAGACTGGGATTCGAACCCGGGACCCCTGGCGAGTAATTAGTACAAAGAAGAAAGAGACGGAAATTATTAATATATGGAAGTAAGAGACGTTGAATTAGCACATGGAAGGAGAAGGCACTAAGGATTAGTATTAATACGTGGGTAACTTCACTTCCGTATATACACCATGAAACGGAATCGGTGCTTCTCACTTATACCACACGTTAGTTTGATACCTAAGCTACCTCCCAGTAAATTGACTCTTCCTTCCAACACTAGGCGCATGCGCAGTGACGAGAGGAATAGAGTATAGTTGGAGTTGGCGGTCTAAAGTTGTGTAGTCAGTACCTAACTAATGTGAAAGTTCTGGCAATTCTTGCCGTACCTCCAGGACAGACCATCAATGCGCAGTATTACTGTTCATTTTTGGAACATAACCTGCGTTGCGAAGAAGAGGGGACACTTTCTACTGAATCCTCCCATCATTTTGCAGGACAATGCTCGGGCACATGAAGCGCAACCTGTGGCTGATTTGTTAGCTCGATGCTCTTCCAGCCCCTGTGACTTTGATTTGATCCGTAAGATGAAGCTTCCGAACTGTTCCAGAGATTCTTCAGGCAATAGACAGCTCCATTCAAACCATCAACAGAATAGGCACTGCTACAGAAATGCTAAGACTTCCACAACGCTGGCAACGGTTGTACACAATGCTGGTGACTACGTCGAAGGGCTGTAAAAGTTTCACAGATGTATCTCTTTTGTATCATTTGAGAATAAATAGTTGCCACTATCGAATTTCCAAGCCACGTATGTGGAGGCAAAAAGAATTATGGATTAATATTTGAGCAGAAGGAGTCATGAGGATTAGCATATGGAAATAACGTTCCTCATACCACTCCTCACAAAAACTTTGGAATATTGTTATATTAGACAATAGGTGATAGACACGGTCTTGGAATGCAACAACACACGGTATCTGTCGGGTGGACGCTCTCGTATTTTCGCCAACATATCCACCGTGCCTATCACCTATTGCCTAATATAATAATACTCCAAACTTGTTGTGCCTAACATAGCAATATTCCAAACTTTTGTGAGGAGTGTATTAAGTTGAATATGTGTTTAGATGGACTAAGCTGAACTGGGCCTACAGTCTAAAGTTTGTGCCTCCCCTGGAGATCGAATCCTGGGTCAGGAACATCCTGATTTCAATCAAGAGCGTTCCCACAATGTCATTGGCAAGTCCCATTACATGAAAGAAAATTATAGTGGCAATTAGCATAGACAAGGAAGTGTGGGAAGATCAAGTGTTTGGCGGTTAATACGTGTACTGAAGTAGAAGGTTTAGTAATAGTAGCGAGGATTAGTACATGGAAGCAATAGTTTAGGTTATCAATACATGGAAGAAAAATTAGTTTGGAACATGTAATCTTAACTTCGCAACTACATCTCAATGCGTGACGCAAAATAATTTTAAAAAAACGGCAACTTGCTTGCAGCCACACACAGGACCTAGCCCTTGACGGTACAAGTGTCTGCGAGTAGCTCTCCGCGTCAAGAACGAACACAACTCCTGTTAATTGCTCTTATGTCATCGCAGAGAGATACCCTCTTCTCTTGCTCCGCCTAGCGGAGAAGAAGGCAATTAACATTCCCGGTAAGAAGACGAGATAAATTAAATTTGGCTGTGGATCTTCCACACGCACGCACGCACGCAGCTAGATTACAAGAGTTGCGTAACGAAGTGGTCCCGCAACATGGCAAACAATTAGTTTTCTTCGAAGATGCCTAGTAATCACACACTTCTTCACGCACTCTTGCTGCAGCGGGTGCGCTGTGAGGATCTTGTGTAATACTGTAGACTTATATAATCGTCCAATACTCTATGTCAAAAGTGGTCTACTTCAGAAATTAAAGAAACGAACACGGTTTCCTTCAATGTGCAGTTAATTAAAAGGGTACGCGCGCTTTAATTACTAACAGTGGCTCAAATCGCCGACGTAGTTTGATTATTTCTGAAAGGAAATAGGAATTTAACTGTAACCGTATTCCATATGCACACCACAATGAAATCGCGGCGGATTGGTTATCACAGCGCGCTACAACGCCAGGGTTCCCGGGTTTGAATCCCGGCCTGGATATGGGTGTTTTCATCAAATTCATCATATCATCACTCATCTTCATTTTCGCTATTAGCCAAAAGTGGAAGAAAAGCGAAGTAAAATAAACCAAATCATTAATCAATCAATAATGTCGTGATTCCCATAGTGTGTTACTCTGATCCGTCTGACAGAGGAATGCAAGGTGTGCATGCGTAAGTGTGTTTGTACGGACTCCGTGGCGCAATAGTGTTTTGAGGGCCAACGACTGTCAAGCAGCTTTGATTGGGTCTCGCGTGATAAGCGCATCGAATTTCAGCGCCGATGTTTTCAGATCTTACTTGGAGTTAGCGTGCTACTGAACCAGGGGTCTCGGGTTCGAATCCTGGATTGGGCGTGAGTGTTCTTTGTGAGTGTCTCTTCACCAATTTCATTCCAACATCACTCATCCTCATCTTCGCAATTAGCCAAAAATGACAGAAAGGCTAGTAAAATATACGAAATCAATCATTCTAGTATTACCTTTATATAACTACCAGATTTTATCATGCTTTTGGGCCGAAGTACTGTATTTGATCTCCTACTGAGAATCGACCCAAAGAGCGCGCTAATCATTCAATGATAACAGGATCTTTCTTATCTCTATTTCTATCTATCTAGGATGCGTGTATGGGTATATGTATACGTGCGAGATAGAGAGAGAGAACAATTAGAAACACTAGTATAATAAACTCTGATGGAAAAACTTAAACCTACACATCCCTTCAAAGATAAATAACGATATCAATATGACAATAGTAATTCATTACTGAACATGGAAATGAATGTCGTGGAGAGGCTTTTAGAAGGGAGTAAAACAAATCCCCCTTTCTCCTTTGTATTAGCTAATTCAGCCAATTCTTCATCAAATAGCGTAGTTTCAATTTACAAAAATTCATTACAATATAACATGAAATGCTTTTATGTTCATTTATATTGTTATTGATGAAATAGGTAGATATGTAGTTTGCGTTTACTTTTTACCGGTAAAAATAGTATTTTACATGTATGTACCAATTATATACATTTTAACATAACCATTTGATGATTTTCTGCAGTGCGAATAATAGATCTGAAGCTAATGAAAAAGAAATTTATTTCCTTCCCGCCGCCATTCGACTTTCGCGACTAAGAAAATATAAAGCTTCTTAAAATACATAAGATTCTCTTACATAAATAATTTTAAAAATATTACGCAATTTGGCCTTTTAACAGATGTTGTCTTCACATGAATTAAGTATATTAATTTTATCCAAGTCAATTTTTTTATCCCAAAAGTTGACATACTTAAATTCTTTGCGTAAAGTACGAGTATGTTTGCATGTTTCTTCACAATTTGGCTTTGATGAAGGATATAGTCAGGTAATGTCTTAGAACTTCAAGGTTTCAAAAACGTCCTTCCAATTTCAAACTTGCATATTTAAAGCATAGAGCAAGAGTCACAACAGAGGACAAGCCCATTCCTTTGTATGAGAATGAGTCGTTGGAATTGATTTTAACCATCCTCCTCCTCGAAAGGGTATGAAAGGGTTAATATGGTCAGATTTCAAACGTTAAATGGACAGTGAAACTGATATCTTTGACCAAGATAACTGTTTATGTACGATGATCTGTTTCTCCAAAAGAGATGTGGTTGTTGAAGATATCGACAAGAATCATGCAAACGTGTAGCGTTTGCCATGGTTGTCACAGAGAGGATATTGTTGTAGAGTATCGGTTAGTGTGCAATCATTGTTTATAAAGAGCCTATTGTAATATGCCATGATGGCTAATAACGTTTTCCGCTGTCTTGGTGAGAGCGGTCACACATATCCTTATATCCTACAATCATAGGCTGTCGCTCTCAATGCGGCGTACAGTTAAACTATGATGTTCCATTAGACGTATTCAGAGTTTATGAGCAGTAGCGTTGATGATCTCCAAATATATGTAGGGTAGAGGGAGCTTAGTTTGGGATCGGATGATGTTCACCGATCTCTCTTGCTCACAGGCATTAAATAAGTTAGAGCAAAAAAATAGTGCTGTAAGATATTCGGTTGCACATGGAAATGGTAACTAAAGGAGGGTCGTTACTAAGGGACAAGTTAATTCAAATTCCTCTCTATAATAACGACTTTAAAATGTAATTTGCATGTTTCACGCACTGAAGATTGTTTACCAGAATCGTAATTTTCCTAGGGAAGCAAACAGAGAGCCATCTGTTGGCAAAGCGCGGTAAACTTTCTGCCCGCCTCGGTCGCTCTCAGGTGGAGAGAAAAAAGGGAAGGTAATGGCCCACACTATAATTGCGCTTCCCGTGCACCTGTAATTCATGGCCCACGAAGTTGCAACGGCGTAGGAAGTCAGGGCGAAGGGGGGCGAGGGAGGGGGACGCAGGGTTTGCGAGGCCCTTGGGACCCCGTTGGGGCCACATTTCTTGATTAACTTCCAGGAATGGCAGGGGTCGGAAACCCGAGTTTCACTTTATCCAACACGAACCCGCAATCTGAGCGTGTTGGCCATCTGTCAGAGCATCACGTGGTCAAACATTAGACGGTCGTAAAACGTCGTTGTTGCCGCAACACGAGGTGGAACAGGGGGGAGGAGGGGTGGAAGGGTGCACCGGGTTCCAGATTCAGAGGTGTGTTACGTTGTGGCTAATGCTCGTCCGTAAAGACTTTATCAGGAGCACGGTGGGAGCGGTTTAATGCCGCAAAGTTTGGTCATTTCGCGCCTCCGAGAGTCCGTCCGCTGGATGCGGAGAATCTTGAAATTTGAGGGATTTTTCTGGGTTCAGGGGCAATAATTTTGCAGGTTGTCACATCCATGGACTTTTTATTGTATACTTCAGAAGATAAAGTAAGTTGTTCGTTACTCGTATTGCTACTCAGTCGTGTAATATTTTGTTTATTACTCGAAGGGATTTCGTGGTGTTCTATGGCAGGATACTCCCGAAAGTAAGGAGGCTCATGCTGCTATAAATCCTTACAGGTAGTGGTCATTAAAGGAGAGGTTTATTAACTAATGCATTCTCATTCATCTACTTTATAAGACTAGTCAGTTTCTTTTCTCCTTTTTTCCCGGAAGATGTCACTGAGTTCAACGCACTGTTTTCAGCTTCTATTTGTAGAGTTGTATTGCTACGTCCTGTTGTCTCATCGTCCAGAAGATTACAATTGTTATATATTTTTATTATCTGTATCGCAAATGCATACATGTATGTAGGTTAGCAACACTTCAAACTGCTATATTGTTCAGTGTCGTTGTAATTGCGTCATACAACAAACAAATGAAGTTTGTCTTCAAACATTGTAAAGATTATAAGGAACAGTTTCCCTTTGGAATTCAATTGTATGTAAAGTGAGTAAATATCAAATGTTGCATTTAATAAACAAAAGGGGGTGACCTTTATGGAAGACGCTCAAGTGTCAACTTCTCTTCCATGTAGTGCGTCCTGGGAACATTATTTGCAGGCAAACATAAGCTGTGGCACCTGGATTCAAAGTCAGTAATATACAATACTCTGTGGAGTTGTTTGTTCTCTCGTGTTTTCCATCCATGTTCTGTGTGCCAATTTTAAGCCTCAGTTGTGTATTTGATTTATGTATTTGAACATTTCTTGATAATATATTTTCCACAATATTTGTTCTTTTGAAACATTCCATTGGACTAGTTCCGATTTTGCTACGATGGTTAGGTCCCCATAATATGAGAAGCGTGTATGTAGCTAGAATATCGACTAGCGTACGCAAAGGAGGAGCTCATGGGGCTACAGGCCTCCCGAAATTTTGAGAATATAAACATTTTCAGAACTCACTAAAAACGAAAACTGTACATGCAACCCCGCTTTTAATGATCCCCTATTGCCATTTTTGTCTTCGAGTAAAAATTTAATAAAGTGAAAAACTCCAAATATACGGAACATCCCCATCCTACACGCCCTCCTAGAACGAAGCTATGCACAATCTTCATTTACAATCCCAGCCCCTCCCGAAAATAAATCCTGCGTGGTCGTATCCTTTATATAAGTTTTAATACTAAATTGATAAAGAAATAAAATACAGGGTGGGAAATAACCTTTTGCTAGGGGTCCACAGTAAAATGTAACAACAATTAAGAAATTATGGTAATACAAAATATTTACTACGACAAATGTGGTTACAAAAACAAAATTAAAAGTTAGTATGTCCGCCGCTTGCTTCCCTCACAGCACGAAGACGATCAGGGTAGGAGCTCAGAAGATTCGCAAACAAGTCCGTATTCCATTCCTTGTCACGGAGGACTTGTTCCAGATGGAGTGTTGCCCGGGAATAGCGGTCCGGTCCACATTCCACTATCATCAAGGACTCAACTGCGTCCTTCAGAATATCCCCAAAGTGTTTCGCTGCATTCAGGTCCGGTGATGCACCCGGCCATTCGGAACTGCTGAAGAAGTCAATGCCACTTCGCCGAAGAAGGTCTTGGTTTTAGCATTTGCCTTGAAGCAAGGTGCTTTGTCGTGAACTAACTTTTAATTTTGTATTTGTAACCACAATTGTCGTAGTAAGCATTTGGTATTACCATAATTCCTTAATTGTTGTTACTTTTTCCAGCAGACCCCTAGCAAAAGGTTATTTCCCACCCTGTATATTGAAATATACTTCTAGTATTTTAAAAATGTTGTGAACATGTTGTTTCAAAATTATTACCAACATTATACATTACAATATATGGTCAGTTTTTAAAATATATTTAAGTAACCTGTACTAAGATATAAGGCACTAAAAGTTTATACATGTACATATTAGTCCATCTATTTAAATGCATCCTTCACGCAAGACATTTTTAGCAAGGAATGTGATGTTTCTTTGGAAAAGCTCTTCACCTCAGAAATAAAACGCTAATTGCTAACTTCCCTCACAGTGGGTTTTCCAATTGTCGAAAGAGGGTGAAATTCCAGATATCATGTACAGTCATGTACACTTTTGGGTTCTAGCAACACCATTCACTTTCAAAAGTTCCAATTAGCCCAGTCAATGAAGGACAAAAAAAAAGGCCAATGTCGGGAATAATTCAGTAAAAGCTGAATTTTGGTCAGTTTTTAGAACACTACTAGTAGTGCCTGATATGTAAAACCGAGACGGACACACCGGAACATAAAGCTTTCTTTTGCCACACATCGAAAAAACAAATCGAAGATTTAAGACAAAAGCTACCAAACTTCAACACGTACCAGTTAATAAGAAATCCCGAGCACTTTACATTACTAAACGACTTAACAAACCTGGTGTCGAAAGAGGAACTTTCCCTCTTCAAATCCGGCATCACTCACCTCCCCATTCAACCCCTACCTCCGGAATGTAATATACCCCCCAGAAGATCACAAAGAATCCACCTTCGACAAATCAACAACAGGACATCCCTCCTTCGGACTAAGATCACCAAGAGGATAATGAAGCAGAACCTATCACAGGAACATCAAGATGGAGACAATAATACGCAAGACAGTGATACGCCAGAAATAAAAAAGGTTACGCCTCCCCGGAGAAAGGCAAAGGATAACACTGCAAGGATTCGACCCAGGAACCAACCGAATTTAACCCAGATTTTTCTTGTTCGTTTCTTTCTTAAACTGTAATCTTAACCCCCTTCTTTATTCTCGTTACTAAACACCCTGCAAACTTCTCTCACTGATTCTTGACAATTCTCTATATTTCCACTACCGAACGTACTAAAGTACCCGATACTTCCCAGAAAATCCTTTCCTACTTCTTTCCTTCCTGATGATGTCCCGGGTACCAACCCTCGTACCGATGTTCATCCCAGTCCGACCAACTCTTGCTGGTCTCCCGCAAGTCTCCTTGCATCAAGCACCACTCGTTCTTTCATATCCCTTCCTAGTATTAATACTTATATCTCAAAGCCAATAATACTCTCACTATCTCAAACATAACATACTAGAACATAGACCCTGCTTAACATTCATAGAATCGTGTTAATGTCTCTCCCTCATCTAATACATCAACACTAATGCACACGACACACAATAAAACTTATCCTAACAAAACATTACCCATGTAATGTTAAACACTAATACGGTACATATTTACTTCCTACTATTAGTAACCTTTATCTTAATCTTCTTACCTTGTAGAATGATGTAAAACCAACTTTGTTCAGGAAAACCGAACAAATTTGGTTTCTCACACTGGGGCATTGATGCCAATGTCACAGTGAATTATTGTAATAAAACATGAAAAATAAAGGATGAATCAAAGAAAAGCAAGGGAATACGTAAAAATTCGATGAACTAACGCCCTGGGTTAATTTTTAGGTACCAGGGCATAAGCGCCTACCTCCGAAAGTAGTTTGACTACTTTTTGATCCATCCATATACATAAAAATAATAATCTTTCAATGTAACCATATCTTGTATACTGTTTAGGAAAATAAAATCCTTGCTTTCTTCGCAACTAATGGTCGTAAGCAGGTAATCTTTTCTTAGTCTTAATCCTTATTAGATGGGCTACAAAAGAGATTCTATTTACTTTTTCGATAATGTCGGTTGCAACGTCCCACCTACACACAATTACCACACTCTAAACACTTCACTTAGGAGGACGGCAAAAGTCTACCCATATGCGCTAACTTTTTGTCAGCCGTAGAACATGGACTCAGAAATATCTCAGGGCTTGCTGGGTGTAAGGAAAGACTATACCAGCTTAATATATATATTTTTATATGTTTATTATAGTCTCAACACAAGGGTGTCCGTTTTGCACACTTACACACGTGTCTTTACCTGAAACCCTTACCACGCGCGTGCATTTACTTTTACCACACACGTGCTTTTACCTGTACCACGCACGTTCTTTTACCTGTACCACCTTTGGTCTCGAAGAGATAAGGGGGGGCAGGGAACATCCAATTTATTCCTCGCTGTGAGGCGCCAGGGGGAGTATGGGGACCTAATTTTATTTAGGGCCTTGGTCGCCGCTGACGTCACGGGTTCCCCTGTAAAAGAGAGTAGGTTGTGCGTAGTACCCCAACCACAGCCGGGAATTGGCAGAAACCAATCGGTACTCCCGAATAACGGGCGCAGAGTAAAAGGATTAAAGGATGCCGCGACACCCCCGGCGTTAGCTGGGAATTGGCAAGCCAACCGGTGTCTCCTATGAAGGGACGGCAGGTAAGAAAGGAAGGTCCGGGTGCTCCCAGACAAGCCGGGCAGGTAGAACCTGGGCACCTATCAGCCTAAGCGAGCGGACCAGGTAGGTAGGTTGCTGCTAGGCTCTTCTTCTTCTTTATCCGTCCTTCCTTCTGGGATGGCTTCTAGTTCTCAGGCTGGGAGGCCAGTTAAACCTGGATGTTTGCCTGTTGACATCAGGGAGCCAACTGAGCTCCGGCCTCGCTGCGCTGGGTTTTATACTCGCGGTGGCGCAAATTTTAACTACAAGGACGCGTTGCTAACTCATTTTTTTACATATTGCAAACTTCGTACTGAGGAATATCAAGGTTTTGACATTGAGAAATCACTAGTGGGAAAATCACTAGATGCACGTGACAATATAAACTAAAACTGTGTGCATTCAGACAATACAATTAATAATGAGCCTCGCAGGACTCTGCTATTCTAAACAACACGTTGAACAATGTAAATGACAATAATTGATAACATTAAAAAGAATATAGCGACCACGCAGAGTCTAATAATGAGCGAAGCTAGTAAACGTAGAGGTGGAACCGTTAACGTTTACAGAATACATTTAAACTAAAAGCGTACGCCTCGCAGGGACATTCCGCTTAACTCTTTCATCAGATTAAAAAGAATATAGTGACCACGCAAGGACTAATAATAATTAAATGGCGACCAAGCAGGGTCGTTACACGGTGGATTTGCCGTAATTTAAAAAAATAATCTTCAAAAAGTGATTTTTTTCTAGTACTTTCTGAAGTTATCGCCTTGTAACTTTTGAACAAATTAAATTACAAAAAATTGTTTCGAATAAAAGTTGTAGCCTAGTTTATAAGCTTTAAAATGATCTAAGTTTTAATATATTTTAATGAAATATGCGCCATAAAATGAGTCTCAAATGGAGGACAGCACCAAAAAAGTGTGTCTTTATCACAGTCCGGCGGTTAAGTCCGGAATCATTTACTTTTCGATAAAAGCATAAGACTTGGTAGAATCAATTGTTATACCACTTAAGACATATTCAGTCGAGTAGCCAATCGCCATCTGCGTGCTGATGGCCGCCATCTTGAAAAGAGTCCGCCCTATTGGATATTTTTGATTTGATATATCTGGGGAACGGTGGCACCTTTCAACTTCAAGATTTTTCAGAAATGCTCCAAATAGTGTAAACTTTCATAATATATCAATAAATCTATTTTTGAAAAATAAAAATAGTAGCCTTGTATAAAAACTCACTATAATACTTCAAGTGAATAACTTATATTTGGTAACGTTACGAAATGTTTGTTAGAAGACTAACAAACCCTTAAAATACTAATTTTTGTATTTATAAATTTACCTTAAATAACATTTTAATGAGAAATACAAAATACATATAACCCAATTTGATTTATGAACATATGAAAGAAAGAAAAACACATTTTTATTGTATCTGATGATACGAAAATAGAGAAAATTGTTTAGAAAATATTTTGCTTTGAATTTTTCATAAGTTCGTTTCCCATCTTCGATCAGATCTCAAAATCGTATCCTTCACATTCGCATAATGTAGTGGAGGCAAGATGTTCCATTCAATACTTGGAACATCCAATTCACTGTTAACTTGGCGGGTATTTTATGATATCCTTCTAGTTATCACCAGTAAATACCTACATACATTGTCAGCCATTGACGTATCCAAGGACCTCTGTCGCTCTGTACTCCTCCACCAGAAATCAGCAGAGCTGGGTTGACAACAAAGGCACTTACAAAAATACCAGCCCTATGACTATATGTGCTGGAGGTTCTTTCATGATACAGAAATTTTATTATTCTAACATCCTCATGTTGACAAAAGTGGATCACAATATCCCATTCTAACAATGTCAAAACTTGTAAAAACTATTGGGATTATTTCCAATAACTACTCATTTCCGGGTAACCTTAAGCTCAAAACACTTTTCTCTTCATAAATATTTATTCTTTGACATAATATCTATGAAACAAAGTTAAAATTAAAAAAGAAAAAACAAAAAAAACGTAATTTTGCATGTAGTATTGTATATATGTGAAACTTGGTCCATTGTATTAAAAGAGGAACATAAATGAAGAGTATTTGAACATAAAATCCTTAGAAAGTTATTTGGACCTAAAAGGGATGAGGAGACAGATGAGTGGAGATGGTTACATAATTTAGAATTGTATGATTTGTATTCATGTCAGATACGTATTATTAGAATAATTCAATCAAGAAGACTTAGGTGGGCAGTTCACGTGGCACGAATTGAAGAGGAAAGAAGAGTTTACAGGATGATTTTTGTTGGGAAACCTGGTAAGAGACCTGTAGGAAGACCAAGACGAAGATGGAGGAATAACGTTTTGATGGGCCTAAAGGAATTCAGTCAGGATGGAAAAGATTGGATTGACTTTGCCCAGGATAGGGACAGATGGAAGGCTTGTGTTGCTACAGCCATAAACCTTCGGGTTTAGAAATGCTAGAAAGTGAGTGAGTTACTTAGGCCTTCAAGATTTGATGAATTAAGAACTTGCAAGTAAAGAAACCACCTGTTGCTGACATGTTATGAACTAGATGAGTTGATAGCTATGAGTGGATACCCAAACTTCAACCCATTCACGTGATGTAACAGCACTGCTGCTGTTGTTTCTTAATGACTAAATAAACCGTAATGATGGGACATGGGTTTGACGTCACTCAAAAAACCGCAAAACTTCTGAAAACACTGCAGTTCAAACTTTTGAATATTTATATTGAAAATACGTACTGTACATATACATGTATTCAAAATATCGAACTGAGTTCAGTTGTTACCGGGTAGCCAGAACTATATGAAGACGATAAGAGAGTCATCATGTTGGGAGGCTCCACCTTGAAATGACTGCCTTAAAATGCATGGCGGGGTTCTTACTGGATCCTAGATATAAACTCTACAGCAAACCAAAATTCCTTCTTATTTGGCACAAGTGATTCATTTGGTAAAGCTTGAAATGTGAAGAAAACAGCACATGCCCATCAGACTACAACGTATGTACTCTACAAGCTGCATAAGGAAGTATACCTTATCAATTGAAACACAGAACATGAATCAAGATATCTCAATTTGGAAGACTAGTGCATGCAAGGAACTAAGATAGCCGAAAACTCTCAGTGTAAAATCTTAAATTGAGAGAGAACTTCACACTGTTTACCTGAGAAAAAGCATTCGTGAAATAATCTTATTTTTATACATCAAAACTTTGTGCAATCTGCTGTGCGTTTTTCACGCCAAGACCATTACAACCAAGCACAGTTTACTATACTCTGTCCCGGGAATCTGTGGAGCAAGCGAACGAAAGTAAGTCTCTGCCCAAGTTGGGCTCGAACAATAAAATTTTGCGAGGAAACGGGGTTGCGTGGACGGGCAAAAGGGACTGCAGTTGTTGCCAGCTGTTTGCTTCAGCGTCTACTGCTTTGCTGGCTTTCTCCCCTTCTCTTCCGTTATACGCGGGATTGTTCCAGAGATTCCCAGGATAAAGTATAGGTGTTTGATGTTGAATGGGAAATCTTGAATGTATTATATTATCCAATTGTGAAGGATTTGAATTTAAAACCTGATCAAAAAGGAAACCGATGTGATGAGAAATTCATAGCAAAATATTTTGTAAAACAAATGTTAGTATTTTCGTATCATCAATTACAATGAATGCTTTTTTCTTTCAAATAATAAAACAATTCAATAGAATTTCAATTACTTCTACTTTCAGAAATCAAATTGGATTATACATAAATTGTATTTTTTAAAAAAATGTTATTTAAGGTAAATTTATAAATACAAAAAAATAATATTTTAAGGGTTCATTCAGTTCATCTAAAGTATTCTAACAAACATTTCGTAACCTTACCAAATATAAAATACTATTGTATGGATCGAGAATTATTAAGACTTTTAACTCGGAGTTATTCACATAAAGTATTATAGTGAGTTTCTATACAAGACCACTATTTTTATTTTTCAAAAATAAATTTACTGATATATTATGAAAGTTTACACTATTTGGAGCATTTCTGAAAAAATCTTTAAGTTGAAAGGTGCCACCGTTCCCCAGATATATCAAATCAAAATTATCCAATATAGCGGACTCTTTTCAAGATGGCGGCCATCAGCACGCAGATGGCGATTGGCTACTCGACTGAACATGTCTTAAGTGGTATAACAATTGATTCTACCAAGTCTCATGCTTTTATCGAAAAGTAAATGATTCCGGACTTAACCGCCGGACTGTGATAAAGACACACTTTTTTGGTGCTGTCCTCCATTTGGAGACTCATTTTGTGGCGCATATTTCATTAAAATATATTAAAACTGAGATCATTTTAAAGCTTATAAATTAGGCTACAACTTTTATTCGAAACAAGTTTTTATAATTTAATTTGTTCAAAAGTTACAAGGCGATAACTTCAGAAAGTACTAGAAAAAATCACTTTTTGAAGATTATTTTTTAAATTACAGCAAAACAACAGACATTATCGAAAAAGTAAACAGAATCTTTTTTGTAGCCCATCGAATGAGGATTAAGATTGAAAAAGGATATTCGCCTATGATTATTAGTTACGGAGATATAGGTCAATAACTGAGAGTCAACGAAATTGATGTTCGGGGGGCGCTGGGTGGGAAACACCGTGAGGAGGGGCGGGGACTTTTGGGATTTTGCACTACTAGTAGTGTTCTAACAACTGACCAAAATTCAGCTTTTACGGAATTATTCCAGACATGAAACCTTTATTGAGTGGGCTAAATACAGCACAGAAATGTACACGGAATATCTCCTCCTTTCTATCACTTTGTTAGCCTCTGTATATGTATTTTTAGTTGTTTCATAATAACTTAATAATAACGAATATATAATCTTCAAAAGTAAGCTGATCTGTGCGTAGTTACGCACCATCTTCTTTTCATATTAAAATATATTAATTCTATGATCCCCGACTTATTTGCTTCACTATCGCCATAATTGAAATTTATACTTGAAACAAGACCGTCTTATTTTGTCCTTATAGATTCAACTTTTGCAAAACCAATATCCCGCAATTCTGAATAGGAATCAGTTTTCCCAACATTTCACACACATAAGAGTTTTCGCTGATGAATTGTGTCAATTTTTGTTCATTTTAGTCGTTATTCACGGAGATGAAGACTGATGTTGATTACAAAAACTTGATGAGGGTAACGGTTATATCCTTGTTTGAAGTGGAACTCAAAATCTTAAGTCGAAGATTATGCTTTTGACTACTGAAACTGGTGAAACGCAGCTTTATCCCGTGTTGGGAAAGTTACTTTTTAAAATGTAACTAATCTATCGGATGCTACTTAAACAAGGAGAACAATTATGAGGCCACACATGAACAAACTACAGAAACTATACATACTTCACAGCACACAACTGACAATGGCAAACTGACAGAAACACGAAAGAATCCTTCTCTTAATCTCATCTTCCTTCTTCTGGGAAATCCACCCCTCTTCCGAGATATGCATATCGTTTTATAATTGAGGACTACCAAACAAGAGATGAAACATGCGATAAACCTGTCATTTTGAAATGCCTGGAACCCAGAGCCACCGACTGGCTAAGGACAGGAGATGAACTTAGTTCAACAACTTTCTCTCTTCGTCTTCTATTGTTGTCAGGAATTAATGTAACAAAGGATGGGTATTTGTATCGAAGCAGAAACTAGTAGTTTATCGATGGTTCTGGTTCACTTTAAGTCCTAAATCACGAATAATTTACGACACTTATATAGCAACTTAAGTGTCATAAATTAACTGTAAATGTAACTGTTGAAACGTTACTTCTATTGGAAAAGAGTAACTCTGTTACAGTTACAGCTACTTGGTTTTAAAAGTAACTAGTTAGTTATATTTCTTCAAAAAGTAACTGTTACTTGTAACTAGTTACTTCGAAACACTGACTTTAACATGTTCCCTTTGAGTAAACCTAGTCTTGTGCTCGACGGATACTAGATCTGTGTTGGAGATAGCGTGGAGACTAGACTTATAAGTCTCTCGGCTTTGCCTCGAGTTGCAATGCTGTCTCATCTCGATTTATAAACATCGGTCTTGATCTTGTTCTTGATAGTGAAGCATCAGTCACGTCATACATTGTGAAATATACAGTATAAACAGTGTGCGAACTAACGGAGGATGCCGAGGTTTTCCCCCCACGAACACTTTTATCTCCCCCCTAAAGAAAATGAAATTGAAAGCATGTGGAATACCATTTCTTAACTATGGAAGTAACTTCTTCTTCTTCTTCTTATGGCGCTACAGTCCACTGATGAACCTTGGCCTCCTCTGTGATTTGTCTCCATCTATCTCTACCTTTTGCCACAACTTTCCAATTTCTATACTGGAGCTTCCGAAGATCCTCATCCACTCTATCCACCCATATTAATTTAGGCCTTCCTCGCTTCCTCTGTCCACCTGGGCTATCCAACATCACTCTCTTTGCAGGGTCACTTTCACATGCAAATCACATGACCTGCCCATCTTAATCTTGCCGCCTTCATTACACCAATAACTGTTGGTTCTTGATATAAGTCGTACTTAATATCTTTCTTTCAAAGGTCTCTACCAACTCTTCATCTTTCCTTGAACTGGTCCAATTTTCCGCAGCATAAGTCAATGCAGGTCTTATCAGTGTCTTATAAAGTGTTAACTAAGTTGTTCTGGACAATATTGTGCTCTTAAAATGTCTCTGTAGTCCATAATAGGCCCTATTCGCTACTATAAGTCGTGCCTCCTGTGAATCATTTTCATATGTCACAACAGAACCCAGGTAGATAAAGGCATCCACTCTATCAAAGGTATAATTAGCCATTATTATGGTCGGTGATGCATTATATCCGTGTGCTTTACCTGCTGCCATGTACTTAGTCTTCCCTTCATTCAACACCAATCCCATCTTCTTCCTTCCCTTTCTATGGCTAGAAATGCTTCTTCTACTTCATGTAGAGATCTTCCTACTATGTCCACATCATCCGCTACCACTAATTTGCACCCGAGCATCCCGTATAATCTTCTCTAAGGCAATATTAAACAACAAACAGGACAGCACTTGGCCTTGTCCATTTTCTATTTCAACAGGTTCTCAGAGTTGTCCTCCTACTCTAATCTTATGGAACAAACACTACTCAAAAATAATTCTGGAACAGTAATTTAACCTTTAAAACAACTGCATTCTTGCGTATGAATTTCTATTTTCAAATAGCCCATCGGTTACGGGTGCAGAGCTTTTACGAAAATCTCCCAGGCTAACGCCGTTAGTCTGTCCATTGTTAAATAAACTACGATAATCTGCTGCCATGGCACAGAGAGTTGATTTCATGAGCTTTATTCATTGGACGTAGATCACATTTCTCGCCGTACGTTGTATGGGCCGTAGAAATTTGGTCAACCTTTCTCAGTGTAACTAGTTCAATAGCTCTCCTCTTGTATAAGTTTTGGTTTTCTTATAATGTAAATACACTAAGTGTTCTTAAACTACGTATAAATGATATACGGTAATAAAATTTAATGTCCTAGGTAAGAACTACTGTTCTAAGAATCTTAGAACTGCAAAACAATAGTTGTTTACTAACTGATAACATATGCAAATTTGCATTACCTATCCTGAAATGAAATCACAAATACGTACGCCACTGAGTAAGCATCTCTATATAACAATATAATTCATTTATAAATTCTATTATAAATACAAAATTAGTTCTGTGTATATCACATCTGCTAGGTGTATTACAATTATCTGTTTAATATCAAAACCGAAAAGAATAATGAAAAATTAAAACCCGCGATTTTACATGAAAACTCAATGTGTTCAACTTACATGGGTGTGCGCAGATTGTGTTATATAGAATTGTATGAAAATATCAGCACAACACACGAATCGTATGAGCTAGCTCAATTTCTCTCAGAAATTGCAACTTTCACGTAAAGACGAAAAAACTTCGAGACTCTCTTTTCCACATGCAAACGGCTTCAATGAGAATGTCTAATTTCATGATATTTTGTTAACAGATAAATTAGTACGAATAATTTTGAAACACCCTGTACTGTAAGAAAGGCAGGAATGGAAAGAGTCTTGCGTTGTTAAATAGGAAACAGACTGTCTAATTGTTCCCAACGATCTGTTAGGAGGAGGAAAGAGGAACATTTAAGCCACCGTGAAAGCATCTTCGGCGCAGTAAAACTCACCATCTCCCCCCACGTTGGAAACGCATCCTCTCGACTAGCACAGCCATGAATTTTAACCGTAATACCGAGCCATTTTGAAATGCTCCGGAGAAGGGTCCGATCCGAGCATTCTACAAGGCCTTTGGAAGCCGAAAAGTCGCCCATCAAAAGGAATTCTAATTGCCTACTCCTCCTCGCTCGATCTTCACAGTTGCACCTGCAGGAACTCCTTGGTCAATGCCTAACCCGATTACCTCATTTCAAACCCAGGTAGGAAAACTGAAGCCATTCCCAATTTCATTAGCATTTATATAATATGGAAATTCAAAGCGGGAGTCCAGAACCCCAGAGCCTCTTCCCTCTCTCTGCTTTATCCAGCATCTCCCTGGAGTACTCTGGAGCCTCCGGTATACGTGCCTCTCTCAAAACATAAGACCAACACCGCCTTTCCTTTAGCCGTGGCAATTACACCACGTGGAACATACTGCATGCTCAAAGGAACCTCTAGGGAGGAAGGCCTCTAGTCTGCACTCCGCAGAATGCATACTAAGTAAACATTTCACTCACTGACGCCTTTTCCCTGTCCTCCAGGCATTATCCCTTCCCTTCGCAAGAGGATGCTCCCTCGCGTATGTAATTTCTCTCATGTTACGCCCCTACGCAACTAACTTACATTTTTCATGAAGTTCTCCCAGATGAAACTCATTTGCCCTGCATGGAGCATAAGCTTGTGGCAAACATGGAGCATTCTGCCCACCTTCTCTGCCCCTCCCCTCCTCTTCTCCCTCTTTGGCACACTCGCCCGTTAACAATGTTAATGAATTTTGTATCTCGGGAAGGACCCAAAAAATGCGGAGGGAGGATTCTTTTCTAAAAAGGTGTATCTCTCCCTTTGAAGCAAAATTGCTCTCAAAATTAATATCGGTAGGACGGTTATATCTTCCTTATGCATCCTTTTTTCACGTAGCGTAATCAAGTGAATCGCTTTTGAACTATCACGGGAACCCTTTTCGTCCATTTATTACACTGAACAAGAGAACATTTTTTTGGACACGAAACTGAGTACAGATTTTGAACTGCTGAGTGTGAATGTATCGAGATTTCGTCTAGCACACTCATAGTTTGAAATAATGGTGGATGAAATATAATACTTGCACACTTAATTATCATAATTAAAAAAGGGTGACATTTCTGACGAATGAAATTTTACGTAGCAGGTTCGATCAGGACTCGAATTCCGGTCTCTAGCATGCCATGCCATTGTTCTACCAACTTTTTAAAAGAAAGGAAAACCCCTATGCAGCGGTTTTCCCACACATCAACCTCATATCAATTAAACTCGATTCTCTACTCTTTCATTCAGGACAGACGAACACAAACATTCATGTTGAAACCGGGATTCAAACCCGGGACCCCTAGCGTCGTAGCGTTGCGTTGAACACTCCGCCTCGGAGATAGAGACTAACTGTGCGAACTTGTATCTCTCAGCGTACATATGTAAATTACCCTGTGATATAGCATTACACCGGGAGGTATAAATCCCCGTCGACGTCATCATTGTATCAAAGGCAACAAATTCTGTTCCGATGTCACTGGTGGAACAATTCCCGCACAGGTAAAACAGCGGATGCGAAAAATCAGGGATAGCTTGCGAGTCTAGCTGATACAATAATGAATGGCACGATATGCCAGAGACCCAGATTCGAGACCTAGTAAAACCTGTATTTTACGCTTAAATTCTTACGCAGTTCATCCTTTGTGGGTATCAAGTCATAAATAGTGAAGATTAGCAATGAAATAACCAGTAAATAAATATATTATGAAAGCATAACAAAATAGGATTGTCCGAATTGATAGAGTAAAGGATATTGGCTACGGGAAAAAAAGAAAGTATTTCCTAATACATATTATACCTGCTGTTAGACCTGATAGCCACATTATTGTTGTTGAAGCTCCGTAAACAAAGAATAAGAAGATAATGGAAATACCGATATAGGATATACACAATTCATAATCTGAGATTCCGAATTTGACGAATAAACTCAAGTGAATTAAAACATCCTGCGTGTCATTAAACCTCTCCAAAAAAGATTAAGGCAGGAACAGTGGAATTTATTATAACAGCACTCCCTTCCTGTTTTTCTTAAATGTACGATTCAATTTATTTTCTTAATCATATATATAGTTTGTTTGTTGCTCTGGAACAATCTTTGCAGCATAGATTGAACATATTCCATGTTTTAGTTCGGACTCTTCTGACATACGTGGCCTCACCCATGGCGAAGTGGTAGCGTCGTCGTCTTATAATCAAGCGGTTCCGGGTTCGATACCTGGTGGAGGCACATAGTGGTTCGGATCCAACTTTAAAGTGTATGTCCAGTCCCGATTAGCCTTACTGTGCATAAAGTGGACTTAAACACCAAATCAATCAATCAATCTTCTCACATACGTCTGTGTGATATGAATGCATGGTGCTCCAATCTACCTTGCAAGACTCCAGGCAGTGCAGAATATAGCGCTGAGAATTATGAATTATAAAATATTTAAACCGTAATTTTGTTCATCAGTATTATTACGAGTACTTATATTTGGCTGCGCGAGAATGTAGATTTTGTTGCAATTCAGTAGTTAGAGTGAGTCAGTGTAATACGTGTTTGGCATAGTTACCAATTTCCCGAGCAGCTAACACATTCGCAAGGTAACCAACCCGTCATCTCACCTCACCGTAATATACAGTAACTACAATTAAAATTAAATTAGGACTATGTTTAAAATGTTGACTGACACTTCTGATGAGTTGTAACAATCTCACTGAAAGTCAACGGTGTAGCTACATCCCAGAAGTGTCCGTGACTGTACCATTAGATTCAGAGAGTAGATGATGTCATGTTCTGAGGGGGTGTAACTACTCAAATGTTATGTTAACTCAAGTAAACAAATCTCTGGCAATTGTCAGTATAATCCTCTATGGGGGTTTTGTATTGCCCTATGTATTGCAAATAGGTTTTCCAACTGCCACTATACAGCCTTAACTTCTATTCAGGGTGCAGTTATTTCAGTTATAAGATACATGTTAATTTGGTCTTGATAATGAGGTTTTCTCCAGAGCATTCGCTATCTCCAATTATACAAGGCGTTGCTAAGGGCTTACTCTATTTTGTTAGGAGACGAATCAAATAGCATCAGTGC
Organism: Lepisma saccharinum; assembly: GCF_977018435.1. NCBI lineage: Eukaryota > Metazoa > Arthropoda > Insecta > Zygentoma > Lepismatidae > Lepisma > Lepisma saccharinum. The sequence goes on along the minus strand of NC_139229.1, from coordinate 193,709,102 downwards.
TGACATACCCATACCAATTTTACAAAATCATAATTAACAAATTACGTATTGACTAGTATAAACAGACAGCATAGTGCCATCAGACGCATACGCGGCGATTGGTTTTCTAGATAGAAAAGAGTCAAATAACACTTCTGAGGAGGACTTGATACCACTTGGTTTGTACCAAAAAGCAGATGTTAGGAATGCAAATATTTCCTAATGACTGAAGGGAAGAAGTCTTATTTTAGGAAAATCATTTTAAGGAACACTCAATATGGAACTATAAAACGGTCCATCATAGAAATGGTGTACCTACAATTAACTTCTCAAAAATGTATATGTTGTTGGCCTTAGTTTGATTGATTACTTGATTTGCTTTATTTTACTTCGCTTCTTGTGCCACTTTTGGCTAATTTGCGAAGATGGGGATGAGTGATGATATGATGAAATTGATAAATGGACACTCGCAAACACCCAGGCCTGGATTCGAACCCGGGACCCCTGGCGTCGTAGCGGGATGTGTTAACCACTATGCCACGGGGGCTGGCTGTTGGCCTTAGTGATGGAGGGATCATCATAACGCATTGCGTTTGTCTCATCAATCATCCATTTCGCCAACTTCTCAGTGTCATCGTTGAGATAAGCCAGTAGGAAAGTGACGTGAAGTAACAGAAGTGAAAGACATGGAGAAAAAATACATGGTCGTGTGAAACACCGAAATGCGTTCTGTGGCAGTAGCATAAACCATCAGGTGAACAAAAGGTAGGTATTGCAGCCGCACTATAGAACTTTTTTTAAATACAATTCTTGTACGAAAAGGTTTCCATTCTTCCCAGGTTAGGTACGGAAGGTAGTTTATTAAGTCATTCCCTTCTCCCGCGTCTTTATTACAAGAAAATTGAGTCTGAAGAGAAAGTAGGGCATTAGTAGGCATGAAAAAATCCATTGGTTCTGACGTTCGGCGTAAAGGGACCTAAAGAAAACAGAGAAAAAGGAAAGAGGGATTGGTTGAAGCTATAGATCGGGTTCCTGAGAATGCGACATGTTTTAAAATTTAATTCCTCCCACAGGCCCCACTCCGGTAAATCGAAAAAACGCGGAGACGTAAACTTCTGTTATGTTGGCCATCCCGTTGGGGATCGAACAGGTTTGGTGCACCATCGTGTTCGACAGCGGAAGGGTGGAAGAAAGGAATAAGGAAAGAGGATGGGGGAGAGGGCGGGAAAGGAAGAGGAGGGAGAAAGAGTTGTAAAGAAGGAGAAAAACAGGAAGGAAATCGTCTGTTTCCGAATCCGCAGCGATCCCATTTCCAAACGCGGGAGCAGGTCATTAATAGTGAAGTGCGATACTTTCACGTGGCGTGGCTCGTAAATGAAGCCATACATCTCCCGTGGTTTCGGGAGTCGCAGCCCCCTCGGGGACATTGAGTATCTTTGCTTCTTCCTCGCACCTTTTCCAAGCGGGTCAAATGCTTCTGGGGAAACAAGCTAAAGCAGCGGCGACGACGACACTAGATGTGATATAATGACCAATGGAAAACTTTATTTCAATATCTTCAATATGTGTGTGAATGTTTGTGTGTGTGTGTGTGTATGAAAGTTTGGAGTCCACTCTACACTCAATTAGGCTAATCCACTCTGGAATCCGAACCACTGCACCATATTTTGCCATCAATGATCGAACCTGGGATGTCTTGACTAAAAGCAATAGCATTACCACAACAGAATCGCAGATGTTCAATACATATCACGGTCAATATGGTGTTACTATGATTTAGAAAAAAAATAGGCCTATATAACAACTGTTCTAGATAAGGACTAATTTAATATACAGTAACACGTTATTCAAATGGAGATTACATAGAACAATATGTTAAAGCAGTCAGTGTATGCACTTTTACCGGATAGGTCAACTGGCATAGTGTGTTCAGATGACGTAATACGTGCATAAGATTGACATATTCATAAAAAAACTAATAAAGTAATCCGTATGACCGTATTGTACTATGCAGATACAACAACGAAAACGTGAAAATATTTTTCTGCTGGACAATACGACTGCGTTTCAATATAACAGCTGCTTGTAGTATATTCACGTGTTTAACATCTGCATATTACAAAATCGGTTTTTCACTATTCGTTGGTAAGTTCACACGTGCATATTATACCCACATCAAGGTGCGCGAGAAACAAAGAAGAACTACAACCTTTTCTTAGTGGTTATGACGGACCCTTTCTTAACTTGATTTTTATCATACTTCTGTACTTTTCATTACCGCCTATCTACCATATTCTTTCGAAAACGCATCAAATGGTGAATCCATTGATGGCAATCGAGGCCGTAGATCTTGAATTTGAAACTTAGCGAGAGGCAACAAGGTTCTAAATGAGAAATAAAGCAATCAGTTACAAAGTTACTAGAGCACTTACATACAAGTTTTGAAGATGATTACGTTTAACTGCCTCCTATAAATAGTTCACGTCCGTTCACTCAACAAGAATAATGATTGAATTTGGCCTTTCAAACGACACCTAATTATTGATTGATTAGTAAGCAGCATATGTTAATAGTTAACATTTTTAATTATGTTAATTGTTTATTTTTTCGATAGAGTTTTTATAAGAACAGAAAATTCAGGCACACACATAATTTTGCATTCCACAAATATACTACATGTGCAGTCATCATACAATTTTCTTTGTTATGAAATCTTTGTAATTATCAAGGACCAATACGCAATTTAATGTTGTATTTCAGGAATTCAGTGTGTTTTCAATAAGTCCCTAACAACTACTGACTCTACAAGCTCAGAGACGTGATGACCGTTTTAATGGTGGGTGTGGTGTTAGGACATTTAGGCTGAACCAAAGGCACTAATCTGTAGTTTGAGAGGGTTGCTAGCGGAATGAGTAGCGCATGATTGAGTGATTCATTCTGCTTCAAAAGTTCACTGTACTTTCATGGGTTCCAGCTTTAATATTCATGTTTTTCTGCATATATACTATTTTCCCTTAACTGGTATGAATTGGGTATCATCCTGGTCTGCGGTGCATCGTCATCCTGTGCACTGTGGTAGCCATGGAGGCCTTATTTAAATTGTATACTGCCTCAGCATGTGTGCATTTGTGTTCTTCGCTACTTGAATTTCGCCAAATAAGACAATAGAAGTGAACAAAGATAAAATAGGAATCACACCAGGACACCTAGTTTCGCAACGTTCTATTATGCATATAGACCACTGTGCCCCGGAGGATGTATCAAATGAAACTACGTTTTATTTTGATCCGTGAGAGAACAGGGATCGATTCCCATGCTTGGTGATCCCAGATGGGAATTTTTCCAGCTATGTCCCAGCGTGGAACGGCTCTGTAATTCACCCAGCCTCTAATCAATAAGTACCTGGGACAACTCTGGTGATAAAGGTGGTCGGAGCGCGGTGCTGATCACATCACCTCCACAAATGGCTGAGATTGTGAATGAAGGATAAAATACCTCCACATCCCTCCATATGCCTCCACAGCATGTTACTTTTACATCATATAAATCCACTTTATGCTGAGATAAAAGAATCCTACAATGAAGTAACTGTAAAAGTAAATTGGTTACTTTTTAAAGTAATGGTAACTGCAATTGAGTTACTTTCAAGTTGCAAGTTTCTAAACACTCAAAACCTCCCGTAAAGCACCAGCAGCAATATATCAATTACTCTTTGCAAAAATTAAACTCCAATTAATTTCGGCTCCATATAATTGTATTCATACAGTGCAGACCACGGAGCGAAGAACTAATAACTGAACTCCTTATCTGATTTCTCCGAACGAAGATAACGATTCCAAACGCTATTTCCCTACCCAAAACCCTATTCGGACCTCATTAATTGAAGAGCGGAGTTATGACACCAATCCCTGGAGCCCGAGAATGCTTAGGCAGCGAAAAATAGAAAGTTTGAGGCGACATAAAGAAGAGAGATACGAATGGCGCGAAAGATCGGAGGGACTTTTCCTAAGTGGAAGGTCACAAGAAGTTATTAGGGAAATCTTTAGGTTCTTTCCCTCCCCCTTCCGCTCTAAACCCTTCTCCGTAAGAAAACGGGGATCAATTCCACTTCCCCCTGACTCCGTTGTAAGTGATGATGATTGGGTTAAATGTTCGGGAATAATACCTCATTAGACATGCATTGAAACTTTGAGCATTACTTTCTGCCCGTCTCCCTCCAGAGCGCGCCAAATTCTTCTTTATTCGTCTTCCATGGCCAAGCGGGAACGGGAAAGCAGGATTGCCAAGAGACGGTGTTATATCTTTATGCCTGAAAAATAATAAATTTTAGTTGGGACGACCGGAATCGCGGAACCGAAAAATATAAGGAATCATGGTGAATATTTTGAATTTCCTCTACATTGACAATGGTTGTCTTAAATGCCGCTATTCATGTGTGTGTGCTTATCAGTACTAGGCTTAGAGCTCTGACAGTGATCCTAATCATTGAAATGTGACTCTTCAAGTAATCGAACACGATATCCATTCGTCAAAAGAATAGGTGCAAGTCACTGTATATAAGTATGCAGCATAGGGAAATTGTGATACATATTGCTTAAATCTATCCCACTCCATAATACATATCCGGCCCAAAAATACTTGAAACTTCACTCGAATACGATACAGAAGCTCAAATTAAAAAAACTTAAAGGGCAATTTATTAGTAATGTACTCCATGTCTGTAAATTAAAATGGACAAAGTAAGTTAACCATTCAGAGTAATATGAAAAATTTACGTAGGGCGCGAGTGTTTGTGTTTTTTATATTTTGAGCCGCTTTTTTGCCACTTTGGTCAACAGTGATGATGAGGTTGAATGGTGACTATATTATACAGTTCGGTATAGGCCAAAACAGAAGCACAAACGAAAACCTAAGCCCTGACCGGGATTCGAACCAAAGCTTTCCAGAGACAAGATCGATCGTGGGTAGAATATTGAACGTGCTCGGACACAGAGGCGGTACTTGTGGTATGTTATTACCCATAAGTACAGCACCATCGATACAATGTATCGTTAATGCTACAGACAACGCGTTAGTTCGCTTGTATTATAAACATTTGTTAGATAAACAGGCTTATCGGCTCCCTTCGCTAGCGTCTACATTACGTTTCGGTTTCCCAAGAATTTCGAACCTGAATACTCGGTCAAGAGGAGAGACAGCCATAAACAAACACATTCATTACGTGAACTTATTGAATGTTAATGAATATTAAAAGAAAAATGTTGTATAGGCGGTACAGTAGAGGGCGGGCTATTAATATTACGCTCTCCCCAAAATATCCTCATCTTCCCTCCAAATATTGTGGTTATCATAACTGGATGACTTTAAAATTCTAATATGCAAAAACGCTATCACTCGTACATATCTATTATCAATATGGAAGCTCCTTTCAATATAATTCTTCATATGAAACCGAAATTTTGCTACTGTTCTATACTGTAATGCAAGCGAGAAAAAATTTATTAGTGGATTACGAAATTTATAAAGACCCAACACATGCACCTGAACTCGCATGAACAACAAATTTCATCGAAGTTTTGATTGCATGTAATCATGCACGTATGAAACGAGAGTAGTAAGGGACGGCTCATAATAATCCAGAAAAATATTATTATGATATAAAGTAAGGGTCTGAATTCAAGTAATAAACAAATTTAACATTCATGTAAACTGAAGCAACATTAGATATCCATTCACCAATGTCAGAAGAATTGTGATGTAATACTTACCCCAGCCCACGTACTGCATTGAATCTTCGTTGTTTCGTATCATGGTAAATCTAGAAAGCGAGAAAGGGATGTTATTTAAGCTAATAATGTAAATACTAATCTATTCTCTTATTGGCATTCATTTACCTCACAATAGTCCCCAGTTCTCACCTACTTTTTCTTGGGTGCCGCCAACTCTGCGGGGATTTCTGCTAGGGTCGGCTGCTCGAGTTGCCCCCACCCTATCTCCCTCTAAGTACGTTCTGATGCTCCTTCCGAAAATTATTGCTTCTTCGCGGCCCTTTACTTCTCATTCCTCAGACCGCCGTGAAAATCGAACATGATTGGCTCCGAGGGTTGTGTTAATGGCAAGAGACGACACCTTACCACAAAGGGGGAATAGGGTGCAGGATATTCAGAATTTAACGAAGTTGTTTTAAGGTCGTACAAAGAAAGACAAGCTCCTAATACAAGAAACGTGATAATTCTGTACTCGTTTTGTTTCCCTGAATGAGTTTGGTGGATAAGTGTCTCCCCCTTGTATGGTCTTGCGCTATGTGAGGTGAAGTATACAACTGATCTGTGCTTTGCAAGAAAAAGTATGTTAATTCTGTTGATTTTCGTAATTACACAATAACAATTGATTATAAATACACTTTTCCTTCTTTATAAGATTAATAGCCCTCGTGATATTCAGGAGCTTCGGCAGTTCAAAGAATTACGTCGCGCTCTAGAACACACCACGGCAGCCGAAATGCATGTGCTCGCGATTACAGGAAGTATGTGGCGCGTAACACATATCGCTATATGGACCATTTCGTCAACAAAACCGCAACGAATTACAAACTACGCCCTTCCTTTAATCAAAAATAGCTTTCAAAGAGAAAGAAACATATACTACATGATTAAATTAACAACTATTGTTTTGAAATAAAAATACATTTTGAGCTAAGGTTTGAGATCAACTTATTTTGTCGAAAGGAGAAGAGTCAAGAGAATTGTTACAAAATATAGCAACGTTTGCAAAATAACTTCATTTCTTAAACATCAACATGTTTGTTTCCACAATAGAACCGCGGTTATATTGTAAAAGAAAGGGCGTGATAGCCTGGTCTTAGGTTAGCTTACATCGCTGAAGGGTACAAGGATAAGCTAGTCTTTTGGCATTTTGTTTTCAAAATTTGCAAGCATTGCTAAAGAAGTTGTATTTTTATGCACAAAATCAGACATTTTTAGAATAAACATAAGTCAAAATAAGGGCAAAAGTTAATTAAAATCGGAATCATGAAAAGAAAACTACTCATGACAATGTGCAATACCTATTCTCCATTAAAAGACGACAATGTTGTTAACATAGAGGAGATTTCAACATATTTAATGGCACAGTTTGTTTTTAGGCCCCCTTTCTGCTCATGTAGGTTAAACGGGACTGAACCTGCAGTTTAAAGTGTGGTCAGTACCAGTGCGCAATGTGCCTACAAGGTGGATCGAAACCGAGATCGCTTGAATACAATACCACTACACAATTTTGGAGGGCCCGCTTATAGTATTACTGTAAAAGCAGATAATACACCGTGTCTCAAAATGTTCAAGTAGATATATTGCAACAGACGAAGGTTAATGTTTATATCGTAAATGTACGATAAGAACGGATGTGGAAGTTCGCTACCCTATCATTTGTTTCCTTTCGGTCACAGCGGCGTAGGTGTACTACAAGATGGCGACTCCCGAGCAGAAGTCCTTTTGTGTCATTGAATTTACAAGGCTTTGCTGTTTCAGTTCAGCGAGCTTTTCGACGGCGATTTGGAAGTGATTCTTCGTCCGATAACATCATTCATCGAAACTGCATGTGTCTGCAAAGGGAAGAGTTCTGGACGTTCAAGTGTGATGAACGAAAGAGTCGAGAAGCATTGGACATTTATAAGGTACACTATGTAATTTCGTTGGGTTGTTGTTTACTCCCATATAAGCTTTGTCCTTGTACCCCACATATAAGGGAAATTAAACTACTATGAAACCCCGATAATCATTTTGGGACACCCTGTATTTGTTGTGGTTGGGCATATTGATTATTAGTTTCAAAAAAATTAAACGAATATTGGTAGCAATAATCTGTCTGGAAGACATATATTTTCCTCGTGCTACTCCTAACATTTCTCTTGTTTACTGATACTATGTGGATGTAATCACGTGGTATGGCTAGGAGCTACACACTCTATTACGCAGGAACGATTCTCTGAAGCACGTAGCCAATTAAGACGAGATCTATTCAGCGAGTTACAGTAGCACGTAGAGAGGAGCATGAAGCGCTACGTTCCTTCGTTGTGAATCGTTTCATTCGTTTCCTCGTGATTTAAGAATCCCGGAATGATTCGTGCTACCAGGGAGCACGTAGATACCGCTTCGGTGTATGGGCTCCTTCACTTGAGACTATTTCATTATTACTGCAAGCGGGGTGGGATTCATAAAATTTGGGCCCCTAAGATATCCTTTGCTTGGGGCCCTGCTTACATTGTTGTTGTTAACAGTTTTGTTGTCATGGTACTTTTCTTCCACTAATTGCATGCTTTGTATTAATAATACTTGTAAACTTTAAAATGTAGACACATATGATTAAAAATTATTAATTAAACTTCGATGAAACAATACACTTAGATTTACCAAAAGAACACTCTCCTGATATTGTTTTTTTCTGGCGTTCATGTCAGCAGATTGATGATGACATGTTTTATTTTGCTATTATCACAATATTATTGAATTTTAATAGTCTGTGGTCTTTGTCACGTTTGCTCCTTCAGCGTCTCATTTTTGTGCGGCCACTAACCTATAGCCGAGTTGAAAATCTCCCCTAGCCGAATGGAACAAAGAAATGCACCGTAAACGTTTCAAATGTTACCTCTGCTACTTCGGAATGCCAACAAAACGACAGATACAAGCTGAAGAAAGCGTAAGGTACGTGAATTTGAAAACCCACACGTTAAAGAAATTTAATTTTGTTTTTCGTGCCTAAAATGGCAGAAAATGTGGCCATACTTTGGTTTGCGTGCCCAGCCTGTAATGTACCTAATTCGAACCTCTCATGAACCTATTACAGATACTGTAATTTCAATTTTAATATTCTTTAACTTGGCTCAATTATTTCTCCATTGTATAACATAGACCAAGAATCTTCTCTTTAGGAACTGATCTTTCCAGCTTCAACCTTGTTCCCGGACGTCACTGTGACATATCAGTAAATTGGAAACTCGAATCTCATTAGCTTCCCCGAAGCCAAAAAAGAAAAGAAAAAAAGGCATTCAGAAAACGATACCATCATCTTAAACCCAGAACCAAGGAAGAAATGTAGAGGAAAAAAGTCAAACTTAATAATGGAAGATATCATTGACTTCTGTTTCAGAGAGAAAAAAGTATTTGTTGACGACAAGGAGATACTCGGTCAGGAAACGAGATTCAGCGTTCGGTACGTTTCCTATCGAGCAAGAAGAGACATTAATATAAGGGTGCATTTATCATGTCGGAGTCGGAGTTAAATGAGCCGGGCATATTAAAATACCAAGAACGAATTAGACACGCATGTGATCTCCCAGAAAATCTAGACTCTCTCTCTGGCTCCAGACTTAAAATAGAGATTTCTCGCAGCAAACTTCCAGTGACGATAAACACAGTTGACTTCAATGACCTCTCATCTTTTAACTGCGTGCCCAGATTTGTTTGGTCAAAGGCTTTGAACCAATTATCAATTCTGTAAGAACGTAGATAGTGTTGCTAACTATGTACCTAACTTATATAATTGCGAAACTTCTTTCTCAATGAATTACCTGTAAATCTCTCCATGGTTTACGTTTGACCACAACTGCTATGCTTCACGAAGAAAATGACATATTCATTGTCGTGAATATTATAATCATTATCTACTTTGCATTACCCACCTCTAATCATTCTTCAACAATGGAAATATAGAGGGGTCACAAGCAAAATAACCTGCGCAGAACCGTGTGTCCTGAGCGTCGTACTTGCGCGTGGAGGGTAGGGTAAGAGTAGCACACGCTTCCATATTACCCGAGTTGAACGGATGGAGGAGAAGCTGTGCGAAGGCACTTGTCCGAATGTTCTTTTGTTTGTGGACGCTCTATACCTGAACAATGAATTAAGCAATGTTGCTACGGCTGCTTATTTCACCTTTTCAGGCAAATCAAATCGTTGAAATTGGAGTTTGTAGGACAGAGGAAACTTTGGATTGTCGTCACGGAGTACATGTGAGTTTTTGTTTGCACTGGAACTACAGAACCACTTAGTCGTTGATTTAAGCGCGTCGAGTTTCGTTCTGGTGTGATGCTTATTCAGAGAAGATAGTTATTTTTCTTATTTGTACAAAGAGAACAACGCGATATCAATGTTGTTACCTTGCATTAAATGATCCAAAAGTGTTATTATTAATGTTTTGATCGCTCATCCGATAGAATAGCTAATGTTTTCCAACCCCTGGAAAAATTTTCCATCTATAGTAAACTCAGGAGTTAGAGCAGCGATCTAGCGTTCGTGATTGACTGATTGATTGATTTGATTTATTTTACTTCACTTTTCCGACACTTTTGACTAATCACGAAGATGAGGTTGAGTAATGATATGATGGAATTGGTGAAGGGCCACTGACAAAGAACACCCATGCCTAGGCCTAGAATCGAACCCGGGACATCTGGCGTCGTAGAGTGATATGAAGGGCTCGGTGCAAGAAGGAGCTAACCCTCAAAAAGTTGTTTTCGAGATATTAGCATTTGAAAGTTTGAAAAAATCCATAAATCTGAATTTTGTTTGTATTGTCGTATAGTTGATTTCAAAAGCATGTCTGAAGTTTCCAGTTTACATGGACACATTCAAATGTGGTACAATTATTGCAAAGATGATTAAATTAGTTTTTTTTCAGTTCATTGTTTCCCATTGTTGGTTAGATCCTTATTGCATCACAATCTTCGGTGTCAGTTCTGTGGAATAACAAGAAACAGGAATGCATGACCATTATATTGTGAACAAAAAATATACATAAGAATAAAAAATCGAAGTTAATTTTGTAGGGAGAAAAAAATGACACAAGTTTAATTGACATGCAGTGTCAGCCGAAATATTCTCAGCATTGACACCAAATAGTGGCATATGAATGCAGGTCGCACAAACTATTCTGAATTCAACTGATCCAGGCCCTCCTAATGTATCAGTCATCAAGTCCATCCAGAATTTCTGCACTCTCGTCGGCAGTTACTTCCGTCGGAACAAGGCTGAGATAAAAATTGTGGTATATTGGAGGGATCCATTCCAACAGGGACATTATGTCTGAATATTTCCGGGCATGTATGGGAATCTGTTCCTTGTACTTGCATGGCAAATCACTTAGGGGTACCTCTGGCAGTGGACGGCCTATTTTCTTTAAGGTGCACTTAGTCCATACTGGCGCTTATTTCTGGTATGAATAACTCTCATGCAGAATATGGCGAGTAGCGGATTCCATCATGAACACCGCAGCCTCTTTAAACTTGAAAGGCTCCTTACCATCTGTGGTGGTTTTCTTGGTAATTGATGCCACAAGTGGTGTGAGATCCTTGAAGTCGGTTTTCTGCGTGCGTGTTACATGAAATTTCTTATTTCTGTTTGCACTGCTGATCACATCTGCCCATTCATCTGTTGTATATTGTATATTATAGGAAAATGTGAATGACCTCCTGGAAGATTGTCCCTTTGTGCAGGAACGTTTCGTATTCTGAATTCTTGTGAAAAATGTACTCTGCATCCCCCTTAATTTTGTTCCGGCATTTCTTTGGACAAGTACATGGCTCACCTATCTTCCTGGCTGGAACAACATCCTTTGTGTGCCCGGATGTGTACTGCTCCCATTTATTTCTTCTTCTCTTAAGTTTCACTCTCTCCCAGTTACCTTGGTCGCATCGTCTCTTTCTGGATGGAGGATGTTTCACAGGAGATCGCTCTGTCGTCCTTGTGATGTGAAGGTCATTCTGAAATGGATCAGAGTAACAAATTTATTTGAAAATGTAAACTAGCACGAAGCAATAACAGTCCAATCCACTCGACAAACAGAAATTTCCGAAACACATCATTTTTGCAAATGACAAAACAATTCTGATTATTTATCTTTACATTATTTCTACAGTAACTTTCCTGTTGATTGACTGATTGATTTGTTGTTTTAAGTCTACTTTATGCACAGTAAGGCTAATCGGGACTGGACCTATAGTTTAAAGTGGAATCCGAACCACTATGTTCCTCCACCGGGAATTGCACCCGGGACCCCTTGATTACAAGGCGACGACGCTACCACTGCGCCATCTGGGAGGCCACCTTTCGTATTCTATACGATTTATCGTAATGTCCTTGATGGTACGTTGTCAGAATTTGTCATTATTAGGGAACCATGTACGTGTGTCATGTCGATTTCTTCGTGATTAATCATTTGAGCAATATGGTGCTAACCTACATTCATTGTGTTAGCAGCAGTTGTCATCAGAATAAGTTCATGATTTTACTGTACCAACTTGCAAGGGGCCTTACGAATGCATAGTAAGCTGATTTGCGCATTAAAATGCACATCACGACGCACACTTACCAACCGTTTTCACCGTGCCCAAGTCTGAGACAATAAGGTGTTAACCAACATTTTCAAAAAATACCAAAAATAAAAACTTCTTTCTTACCTCAGAGTCTGTGCTTTCGCTGCTCGACACTCCACACACATAGTCTGGGTCACCAAAGCTGTTGTCACCGCACAGAGGGCCATTTTCCTCATCAGAATCACAAATATATGAGGAGGTGCCCTGCAGACCTTCCCCGTTATCCGACATTTTCCTGTGGCTTGACACCTTGTTACACAGAACTTTCTGTTCGTACGTTCCTTTCGAAGAAGGCTACCACGTGATTGCGCGCGAATGTGACACAGCACCAGCACCACTTCTTGATGAATGCAGCAGACGTTCATGCCGCACGTACTGCACGGTGTATCTCAATTTTGACAGACGTGAGGGTTAGCTCCTTATTGCACCGAGCCCTTCATAATATTATAACCGATCCGATCTGACGGTTTTGATCCTACCATCTCGCCTGTAAACCTTGAGCTAACAGTAGCTATTAATGATGTTTAATTAGTAAATAATTAAAATAATTCAATTCAATTAATAATTGTGATCATGTCGTCAATATTAACATAAACATTAAGTTATCAAATTTCATCAATAGTGTCAGTCATGCAATTCTTTTTTACACATCGAGAGAGCTTGTAGTAAAGAATTTGGAACCTCTGATTGATTGATTGAATTGTTTTATTTTACTTCGCATCTTGTGTTTTGGCTAATTTGCGAAGATGAGGATGAGTGATGATATGAGGAAATTGATGAATGGACACTCACAAACATCCATGCCCAGGCCAGGATTCGAACCCGGGACCCCTGGTGTCTTAGCGCGAAGTGCTAACCACTATGCCACGGGTGCCGGCTCGGAACCTCTGAAACAAGTCCCGGGGATGATACCCGATGGAGATAAATTGCACAGTGGCCGATCTGTGCATGAAGTGGATTTAAAAAAACATTCAAACAAGCACAGTTCCAGAATGGACAAACATGCGAGAGAAGTAATTAGTACATTATTCAATCTCCAAAACCAACAACTACATATTGTGCACTCACGTCAATTAGTACTCCGGCAGTTTGTTTCCTTCTACACAATATTTCCAGACGATACAATTCAATTATCAAGTGTGAGGCCCCGGGTTTGATTAGCCTTAATGTGTATTAAGTGAACTTAAAACATCAACTCAATCAATCAAACTATCAAGTGTATCAATATACGCTGTTTAACACAGACCATATTAATAACTTCCTTGACCCTATACTTATTCAGTCGAGCCATGGGATTGCAGGTGTTTTAAAGAAACTATGCAGCAACTCTCTAACTTTTCGAGCACCTGCAGAAAGACGAGAAATTAATATTCCTTTCAGTTACAAGGAACTCCAGCAGCCAGCCACTCATGTATTCTGCTCCGATGCCTTATAAATATTTACGTTTTCTCTCGCCTCTATATGCGGTGCTGGAAGGATTATGAACGTATCATTCTATAAGCTATACTGTAGCCCTGCGCAGCATCTCAATTATGCAGATATTGATTACACCCTGTGCGATGTTCTTCCCACCTTTCGCCCTAAGAATCCGGCACCTGGTCGTCTAGACTTAATGCAAAATATATCCACCCAACTGTAACTAGCAAGTTCGCAAGAAGGCTTATTGCCCGTTTTAAGTTTAATTTTTGCGAATAAAAACAAACACATGGAATTAGCCATGCTTAAATTTTGTAAATATTCTGCTGATGCATACAGTACGGTATATTATTATGCACGAATGAATTTCAATACCCTACATTAGTAAACATAATTTTAATCTAGTTTTTTTTACATAAAATTCATGTTAAATATTAGGAAAGTTTATATTTATGTGTATCACGTTTCCACGAATTATTCACCTATGATTTTATGTATAATTTCGTATATCACTAAAGAAAAGTCAAAACATGTCCTATATTGGTGCTTTGCTATCAGAAAGAAAACAATAAAATATCCATTTGTACGCCCTCAACAGACTTGTTTACATGTTAAAGAGTGTTTTTTTTTGTATGTGTGCTTTCCACCTCCCTACCCATTTCCTAGTGTTATTTAATTTTGTTCATAACCCATTTATAAGAACAGAACTGTGAATATTTATGGTGTCTTGCTTTTACACACATCCCATAAAATATACATACCAATTTCCAGAGATTTTTTGTAAGACTCTTGTAATTCATGCAAAAATATACACTAATGTACACGTATTTCGATTATGTTCTATCAATACGTTTTATGGATACTTTTTTTTTCATGCTATCGTAAATCCAAGTGATAAAAAGGGATAGAAAAATATTTTAAAATATAAAGAAAATGTACTAGTTATATTACGCGCATCCAGAAAGTAAGTTTCTCTGGGGCCATGAGAAAAAAGGAAACATTATTTCATTCAATGATTTATTGCCACAGATACAGCACTTGTCCTGTTACTTGTCAACATAATTTCCGACGGAATTCAGGCACTTGTCATAACGTGGGACCAACTTCTGTATACCTACGTCGTAGAAGTCGGCCGCCTGGGCGCCGAACCACTGCGTGACAGCCGTTTGAACCTCTTCGTCGCTGTGAAAATGTTGACCGGACAGGAACTTTGTCAGCTACAAAAACAGGTGGTAATCACGAGATCCGGGCTGTACGATGATGGATGATCGAACACCTCCCAACCGAACCTGTCGAGAAGGGCTGCAGTGCGAAGCTGACCTCGTCGCTTATTCTGAATGGCTCGTCGCAAGGTCCCCAGTGTTTCACAGTAACGATTAGCGTTCACAGTCTCACCTCTGGGCAGAAACTCGATGAGCAGAATGCCTTGTCTGTCCCAGTACACCGTGTACATCACTTTTCGCGCCGACACAGTCTGTTTGAACTTCGTCCTGTATGGAGATCCAGTGTGACGCCAATGAATGGATTGCTGCTTGCTTTCTAAGGGTGCTGTATGCAACCCACGTTTCATCCCCTGTGATGATCCGGTTGAGAAAATCGTCATCATTATGGTAAAGCTGCAGAAATGTCAGCGCCGTACCCATGCGTTTTCCTTTGTGTTCGGGAGTCAGTTGTTTCAGCACCCACCGAGCACACAATTTTCGGAAGAAGAGACGTTTGGTAACAATGTCGTGCAACAACGACCGAGAAATCTGCGGGATATCTCCGTGATCGTGACGTGACGTTCCTCCAATATGCGCTGCTGCACCTGCTACACAAGCCCGTCCATAACGGCCGATAGCCGCCCACTGCGCTCGTCGTCATGCACATTTTGCCGGCCTTCAGTAAATGTCCTGCACCAACGACGCACCATCTGCTTGCTCATGACGTCTGGCCCATACATATGGCAGCTGACGATGAATTTCGATCGGCTGTATGTTATGTTCGTTCAAAAACTTGTTTACCGAACGAACCTCGCACGCGGCGGGAGATGGAATAAGAGCCGCCATGTTTCATCGCTGCCGCAACGCTACTGAGGACTTTCGGGAGGCGTCTTCTAGGACATTCACTAGCCAGGGCCTCTCAACGGATGCGCAAAATCGGTTTCAATACTAATGTCCTGCCACCTGTGGGCGAGTGGGAAACTTACTTTCTGGACGCGCTTAATAATATTCGCAAAGTGCACAGAATAGTTCGACTTTTATTTTAGTTTGTATAAATAGTCATGCGTGGGCTAACATATTTTACAGCCCAACGATGTATTGTTCTATGTGTTGTTCTATGCATATTGTGTATGTTATCCTAGCCATTATAAAAACGTATAGCTACCCCCTCAACACTTCAACTTGCCGTGAAGGTATAGCGCCCCACACATTCACAATCTCTGCCATTTGTGGAGATGATAGGTGATATGATCAACACCACGCTCCAGCCGCCTTTACCTCCTCCCAATGTTGTCCCTAAGTACTCTTCCTACGTTTCAGTCATGTAATCCTCATTGTCACGATTAAATCTTGAGGTATTAAACTATTTAAAAGAACCGAAAACACCAATTATGTTATTTCGTTTTCTTAGAGGCTGAGAACATATAGATGAACTCGGGTCTCCCGTCGACTGAACTACAGCGGCTCTACCATTTCATACAAAAGCAAAACTACAATAAAATCGTAGAATGGACTTCGTTCCGAAGTTTTCTGAAGTTTTTTACGTTTTGGAACACGCTTTTACTCAGGTTTCGAACCCAGAACCCTGGCTCGCACAGTTATTACAATACGCCACATGCTACATGGAATATCAACCACAACTGACCTCGATTATCCTTGGGTAAACAGTTCTGTTAGCATTTAATTGAAATACCAATCATGTGAATTGCAGGATGCTAAGCTGCACAATTGAAATTGCGTTCACAAATAAACACCGGATTCCCGTCTCCATGTCAATGGTTCAATTAGAATAGTTTGCATTTGAGATGAAGTTATAGGTTATTTCATAAGATCTGATGACTGAACACTGAAGCAACCTTCTACTTACGGGACGAGGGTGGATAATAATTACTTTGTATTATCAATATCAGTTTTGTTGTACTGAATATACTGCTCTGTTGGTTGACACAGCGCGTTACGATGTCAGGGTTCTCAGGATTGAATTTCGGCCTGGGCGTGGGTTTTTGTGAGTGTCCTTTCATCAATTTCATCGTATCATCATCTTCTTCGCGATTAGCCGAGAGTGGCAGAAATGCGAAATAAAATAAATCAATCAATCAATAACGACAGTTGGTCTGTGGAGTTGGGGGAGAGTAGCATAAAGTACGAATATTGCTGGAAGTTGGCATTCAGTGTTTACACCCTTAATCCATTTTTCAGTGTTGCCACAATATGGAAACAAAAATCGCTAACAGATGGCGACCTCAGGTTCGCATCCTGGCTTAAGCCGTGGATACGTGATTGTGTTTGGTACAAACACTCTAGAAATATGCAAGTGAGTCCCCACTAAAAGTTGTGTAGTACCGTAATTGGTGTAGTACAACACTTAATCGAGTGTTAAAAGCCTTCATACTTGGTGTGGTATGACGGCAAATGATGTAACAGGGCACTAAAAATTGTGCTAAACAACATCAATACTTCATTAACACGAAAAGGTGGCAACTCAGTTGAATATTTTTAGAGGGTACATTTCCGTCAGGTTATCTTCATCGTCGCAATTAACTCAAGACGTAGAAAACTACTTAAAACCACTTACAACGCCAATTACGTTATTTCATTAAGTTACTTCAAACGTGAGGAGGGGAAGTGTGAGACATAAAGTACGTTTAACTCCGTGGTTGTAAAAAAAATGAATCAACTATGGCTCTCCAAGAACTGTCTGTAATCAATATTCTATCATTACAGTACTGTACGTACCACTGACCCATTTCATTTTTCACTTCCGCTCAATCCAAAGTAACTTGCAATTACACAAGATTAATTGACTTAAAATATGCTGTATCGTTGACACAATGTACAAAACAACTCTCGTAGTTTTTAATAATTATAGAGTTGAACTTTCCATTTGTCAGTTCTTTCAGGTTGACTTAAGTTGACGTTCAGAATTTAGTCAGAAATGACGAGGGTATGACTTCTGTAAAGAGTTGGCTCGAGAAATGACAGTGTAAGACCTTCAATTTACACTGCAATATAACTACCATATAAAATTACCTTCACAGATTTTAAAGTATGAACGGCCATTTGTTACCTAATTCATGTTAGTTACCTTAATTAATATAATTTTAATGATTCATTTTAATAACTAAAAAATATGGTGCATGCAACTCTAATCGCTATCTATTTTTATGCATGATAAAAATATTCAAAGTTAAATTTTAAAAAAATCGAATTTTAAATTTTCAAATTTAGAAGAAACAAAAATTTAAATTTAAATTTTGCAAATTAACAGCAAGACTTTTTAATTTATTTTAAAAGAATGTAAATGCTAGGGTAACTTCTAACAGTGCGTAACGACCCTGCGTGGTCGCCACATTTAACGACCCTGCGCAGTCGAAATATTATATCTTGTTAAGAAGGTTTGGATAAAGAGTGCATGCTAAACGTCCCTGCGAAGCGTACGCTTTTAGTTTAAATGTGTTAACGGATCCACCTCTACGTATTATTTGACCCTGCGTGGTCGCTGTATTCTGTAAACGCTAACGGATCCACCTCTACGTTTATTAGCTTCGACCCCGCGTGGTCACTGTATTTCGGTGAATGTTATCATTTATTGCCATTTATACTGTTGAATTCGTTGAAGAGTCCTGCGAGGCTCAATATCAATTGTATTGTCTGAATGCACACAGTTTTAGTTTATATTGACACGTGCAACTAGTGATTTTATCACTAGGGTTTTCTCAATGTTACTTCTTGGATGTTTCTCGGTACGAAGTTTGCTATATGTAAAAAAAAAAAAAGAGTTAGCAACGCGTACTTGTAGTTAAAATTTTCATCACCCATACGCCACCGCGAGTATAAAGCCAGCGCAGCGAGGCCCGGAGTTCAGTTGGCTTTCAGGTCGGCTCACAATAAGATCTCTCTTACCAACGGACCTGGAAGAAGGATCACTCCGCTCTTGCGAGAGTCCAAGCATCCTAAGGAAGGAAGTTGCATTCCGCTCTTGCGAGAGGCCAAGCACCCGAGAGAAGCTGCACTCCGCCTTCCAGCGAGAGAGGTTGAACTCTGATTTTGGCAAGAGAACCCACTCCGCTTATTGGCGAGAGAGAACAACTCCACTTTAGAGTGGGAGGACCCGCTCCGCTTACTGCGAGAGGTTTCCTTCCCCTATCAACCTGCGGCACTACGCCAGGGTAGTGTGGCGTTGGGTTTCCAGACAACCTACTCTCTCTTTCAGGGGAACCCGTGACGATTGCGGCGACCAGGCCCTAAATATAATTAGGTCCCCATACTCCCCATTGGCGTCTCACTGCGAGGAATGAATTCGATGTTCCCTGCTCCCCCCCTTATCTCTTCAAGTCTAAAGGTGGTACAGGTAAATGCACGTGAGTGGTAAGGGTAAAGGTAAAGACACGTGTGTAAGTGTGCTAACGGACATCCTTGTGATAGGATTATAATAAACTGTTACATCTATATATAAACCTGGTTTAGTCTTTCTTTACACCCAGCAAGCCCTGAGATATTTCTGAGTCTTTGTACTACGACTGAATCAGTTAGCACATATGGGTGGGTAAACGTTTGCCGACCACCCAACTGCAGTATTTAGCGTGTTGAACACAGCCAGTACCAGTACTCCTGCGCCGTGGTGCTGAGAACTGCGTGGGTGGACTTTGCATAAAGTTTTTGGCGCCTTATCGTGGGGCCCGATTTTAAAAAATTAAACCAGAAAGCCAGTGGGGGGCCTATTAGCTACAAGGACTAAAAAGGGGCTCATAAGCGTCGGTGTTAGTGTTCGTCCAAAGAATTCACGAAGGAGAAGATATAGTGTTGTGTTGTGGAAGAACCCATAGACGCTGTGCCAAAAATGGAAAGGGACGCGTCAAGCAGAGGGAAAAAAACCCTAGATGAAGAGACTGGGTTCGAATGCTGTGAGGATACCGGAGAAGAGATGGAGTATTTCCAGTGTTGCCAATGTCTACAGAAGTTCCATTGGAAATGTGAGGGGCAAGAAGAGACCTCAGTGTCCACTGCAGAGTCTAGATGCAAGACTTGCTCATCAGTACCCTTGATGACTTCCGGGCAAGAACCAAGTGCTCCTAGTATGACCCCATCAGACCATTGGTTATTAGAATGGCTGATGAGAGATAAAGAGGAGAGGAAGAAAGAGAAAGCGGAAGAAGCCGAGAGGAGAACTAGAGAAAAGAAGGAGGAGGAAGAGCGTAGACTTATGGAAGAGAAACAGAGAAAGAAAGATATGGCTCAATCAGAGAGAGCTAGAAAGAAAGAGTTAATGGAGCTAAGACAAGTAGTGGAGTCCATGGAGGAGAGAAGGCTTCTGGAAAAACGAGAAGCAGAAGAGAAAAGAAAAATTGAAAAACTAGAAGCCGAACGAAAGAGTGAAAGGGAGTTAGAAATTCTCCGTGCGTTGGTTGAAAGTCAGGAAGAAAACAGAATGAAAGAAAAAGAAGTGGAGAATGAGAGAAGACAGCAAGAAACTGAAAGAAGCAGAGCAGAATTACAGACTCTTTTCTCCCAACATAAGACAGACCAGTTAGAAAGTCTTAGGGAGGAATTAGAGAAAATTAGAATCTCTTGTCAGCTGGAAGTAGTGAAAGTAGTGGAAGAACAATTAGAACCTTTAGCTGTCTGGCGTGGTGAAATGGAGCAAGAGCAGGAACAAATGAAGAAAAATTTAGATGTCTGTCTACAATTGGTAGCCCAGTCTACGACGGAAAGCGGAAGTGAAGAACCAGAGAGAGTGAAGCAGATAGAAGCATCTATAGAAACCATAAGTTCAGCAGTAAAGACTCTGAGTGAGCAGGCCGCAGAACAGAAGGCAGCTGCAGAAACGATGGCCAAAGCAACCGGCGAAAAGGTGAAATTCGAAGTATCTCTTCAGCAAGAAATACATGAGCAGCTGGGTCTATAGTCAGAAGAGTAGGCGAACTGCAAGATAAAATTGAAGGATTGCAGCTACAACCGGGAGTCACTTCTGATGATCTCCCAGATTCCATTGAACGGGATAGAAGTTTGAATCCTGAAGCAGCCTCTTATGAACCTCCTAGAGTGGTGCAGAATCCTTTCTATCTGGAAACCATTCAATCGGATAGGCGTAAGCGGCCTAGAGAAGCCGATAGTTTCGACGGGACATCTCCTCGGCAAAGAACCGGATTTAAGATGCCTAGAATTGCTGACATCGCACACATCCCCAAGTTCAAGGGCGATATCGAAGCTCAGTCAGCTGAGAAATATCTTCGTGAGCTCAATGTAAGCTTCGAGCTCATGCAAGTACCTGACAATTACAGACTCGAATTGCTACCTAGAGTATTCACAGGTAAAGCTGAACATTGGATGGCAGGTAACATAGACAGTTTTGCTAGCTATGCTGATTTCTGTATAAAGTTTAATCAAGAGTTTGCCTCCGAGAAGGCTAAGCAGAGACAATTAGCTGCAATAAGAAACAGAAGATATTCCCGTCCCGTACATGAAAATATGGAGAGGTTCGCTTGGAGCATTTACGCCGCCTATAGGAATCTAAGTGACAACTTCAGCGAGAACGAGGTGCTGAATTTAATCATAGGCCAGTTACCTTATAGAACTCGAAATCTCTGCCTTGCGCACTTTCCCAGAACATCGATGAATTGACCAGCTTCCTCAAGGACTTTGAAATATACGATGACCCCAACTTCTGGAGAAATAAAGAGGACTTCAAAGGTAAAGAACTTCCCAATAAGAATTTCAAAGTGCGAAGCATTGAGACCAAGGGTGACACTAAACAAGAAAACTCTTGGAGAACTCAAAATTTTAATACAGGTGGAGGTTACAGAGGACTGAACCGTAACCCGAATGGTCGATGGGAACCTTATCAACCAAATCAAGGGCGTTCAAGAAGAGACTTTCCCAGGGGAAATTTCCAGAGAGACCAAGACAGAAATTGGAGATCCTCGGTCGGAAGAGAAGGAAGTCCAGTCCAACATAGTTCCAGAAGGTACTTTTCAAGAAACCCAGATCTCAGTAGTGAACCCACTGATCGTGGAGAAGTGCAGATTGTGGAGCAGCTAGACCCTTTGGGGACAGTTCGAGAGTTTACCAGTAACCAGAAATCACAAAGTTGCCAAACCAACTAGTCACCCTCACAGTGTCTCCCCCATTTTCCATAGCCAAGCAGCCATCCCAGAAGGAAGAAAGGAGGAAGAAAGAAGTAGTAGGGGAAGAAGTGGATCAAGTGACTGAAGTGTAGAAGAGACAGAGACTCTCATCAGTTTAATCTTTTCCAGTAAAATTTTTCCAGAAATTGTAAGTTTTAAAGTGCTACCAAAATTTTTGCCCGAGGAAGGAGCGTATGTAACGACCCTGCGTGGTCGCCACATTTAACGACCCTGCGCGGTCGAAATATTATATTTTGTTAAGAAGGTTTGGATAAAGACTGCATGCTATAAGTCCCTGCGAAGCGTACGCTTTTAGTTTAAATGTTTTAACGGATCCACCTCTACGTATTATTTGACCCTGCGTGGTCGCTGTATTCTGTAAACGCTAACGGATCCACCTCTACGTTTATTAGCTTCGACCCCGCGTGGTCACTGTATTTCGGTGAATGTTATCATTTATTGTCATTTATACTGTTCAATTCATTGAGGAGTCCTGCAAGGCTCAATATCAATTGTATTGTCTGAATGCGCACATTTTTAGTTTATATTGACACGTGCAACTAGTGATTTTCCCACTAGTGTTTTCTTAATGTTACTTCTTGGATGTTTCTCAGTACAAAGTTTACTATATGTAAAAAAATGAGTTGGCAACGCGTACTTGTAGTTAAGATTTTCACCACCCATGCGCCACCGCGAGTATAAAGCAAGCGCAGCGAGGCCCGGAGTTCCACACATCCATGGAGGGAGTCCCTGGTGTGGTGGATACCAAGCCACGCCAGAGGATTACGGAAGACGTCGCCTAGTTGTGGAACCTGTGCCTAGATGTCGGACAAGCAGAAGACTTCATTAGACGACCGCTTTCCTTCCGGTGTGTTGTTCATTTCTTCAGCCATGGGTACAGAAGGAAGACACGACTGGTCAGACGAGGTCGAGATGGAAGAGAACCTATCAACAGAGACTGCCAACCAGGATGGCACGCCAGCAGCCCAGATGACTCCACATTTCCAAGATCTGAAATCCAGAAATATCGGAGCCATCCCTCGGCATCATCCCTACCCAAGAGGTGGTTTTCGTGGTGGCCTGAACCCCAGACCGGTGAGTAGGCTAGATTTTGAAGAATCTCGCAAGAGCGAACGTCAACAGTCGATTTCCAGTGCAGACCAAGATACCAATTCCGATGGTTTTCAGTTAGTGAATCCAAGGAAAGCTGCGAAGCCTAGTCAATCTGTGCCGCTTGCTGCGTCAGTGCCAGTGTCCAACGCATACATATCAGCTTCTTCAAACTTATACCAAGGACTCTGATTCTATGGCAGGAACAACTTCGTCCAATCGCAAGATACCTCCGATATTTATTTACAATGTATCGTCCCCGCACACATGTGTGGCTACGCTGCACAATATTCTGAAATACGAACCGCGAATTCGATATACAGCTAGCAGTATCCGAGTTCACTGTCAAACAACTGCTGACTTCGAATCTCTCGAACGCAACCTCACCACCAAGAAGATTGAATTTGCAAGTGCACCGGTTCGACAAAATCGTCCTCTGAAGGTCGTAATCAGGCAATTACCTATCGACGTGCCCTATGATACTTTGTTTGCGGAGTTGGCAAAGAAAGGCTACGATGTGCAAAATGTACAACGCATGACGCAGACGGACCGAAAAAGTCACGCCCGGATGCAAATACCTCTGTATCTGGTCACACTTCGCAGGAACGAAAAGTCTGCTGACATCTATACAGAAGAGTACCTTTCCTATTATCGGATCAATATTCTGGCATATCGACCACCCAGCATCCTACAATGCCACCGATGTCAGCGCCTGGGCCACACCCAAAGTACCTATGCAGCTCGACCACGTTGTGTGAAATGTGGAAGTGGCCACCTTACCGCAGATTGTCCAAAGAAGGACAGAGAAACACCTGCAGTCTGCTGTAATTGTAAGGAAAATCACCGTGGTTGCCGATACTTCACCGCCATGGCGAAACGACAAACAGTACAACCGACGCAGTCTACACGCGCGTCGTATGCGAACACAGAGTCCTTCACCACTCCAGCCGTAACCTCCTCTTAGGATGCCACCAGCTATACAAATACCGTGAGTGGTGTTGTAGACAACAGACGACGACAACGTCCTAAGGCTAATGAAGAAAACGAAGAAGATGTGGGTTCCATACTCAAATCTCTACTGGATATGGTTAATAAAATGCACTTCGAGAAGATATTGAAGCACATTAATAGAGGACTCCAGCGAATGTCACGCGCTACAACCAGCTAGAAACTATGTCACGATTGTTCTGCAAAAACTCATTGAAATGCAAAGTGATGGGTGCTTTTAATCGCAACGGACTTCTACGTCAGATAAATCTGCTTGTTTTTAATGCAAATGGCATCGAAAAACAGACCTTATTACTTCAACATTATTTATACTCATGGAATATAGATGTCGCTCTTATCAATGAGTCTCATCTTAAACCTCATATCACATGGACAGTTCCCAATTACAAAATATTCCGAGAAGATCGTATTGGTCGTCGCAAGGGAGGTCTGTTAATACTTGTTAAACGTGGCCTCACTGCTATCAAGATACCCGTTCCACCTTTAGCTTCGTTGGAAGCCTTGGCGGTGAAGCTCCATGCACCAAATGAAGACCTAGTTGTCATTTCAGCATATAAGCCTCCACAAGAAGTTCTGGCCACCAACGATTTCCTTGTACTAGAAACACTTGGCGATAGAATTGTACTGGGGGGCGATTTGAACGCCAAACACGGTGACTGGCATTCTATCACCTCCAACACAGCCGGGAACGCTTTGGCTGGTATAATGGATCAACTGGCTTTTTCCATCTCTGCTCCTCACGAACCGACGCATTATCCACGCAATGGAAGTCGCCCCGATGTGCTAGATGTCATCCTGACCAAAGATGTCGGCCTCAGCACTATGCCATTTGTAACTTGGGACCTCGATTCCGATCATCTCCCTGTCGCTGCTTCCATCGGATACGGTTTATATCAACATCAGTTCAGCACCTAACGAGAAGATATTACTGATTGGACTCTCTTTACCGCTCGTGTCCACAATTCCGTTGTCCTAACTATTCCGTTGTCATCATCTGCAGACATCGACAGAGGTGTTACTATCTTCACCAACGTCATCGCAGATTCCTGGCGCCAATTCACGACATTCACCAGAGATCCACTCTCTACTTAGGCTACTCCAGTTTAGTACATATTAACACGACTTGTGCGTTGGGCTCGCCGACGATGGCATCGCTCCAGATCGCCCATCCACCGGGGAGACTGGATGCTCCTTCAGCGTCACCTTCATCAATACTTACACCGTGAACGAATCCACCAATGGGATCGCAAACTTGGCCAACTGACAGAGCTTGATCCTACATTTTGGAAGATTGCTCGTAACTTAAATGAACGTCAACAGCCTACTATGACGGCCATTAATAGCCCTGCAGGTCCAATTATGGATCCCCAGAGGCAGGCTGAGCTTCTAGCCGATCATTTTTACGATCAGTTTCAACCAAACAATGATCTCCATGACGCTGTTATAGAACAGATCGTCGATGCTGCTTTCCAACGTCTTCAACGCCAGCCTCCGTCGTTGGGTGTTCCACCTGTCTCGCCTCGCGAGGTGGCAAATGCAACGCGGAAATTGAAAAACAACTCTGCTGCCGGCTTAGACGGGATACCGCCAGCTGCACTGAAGCATCTGTCCCGTAAGGGCTACGTCTTCTTGGCGAAGTTATTTACAAACATCCTGAAGCTTGGTTACTTCCCACTTCAGTGGAAATTGGCAAAACTCATCGTACTACCAAAGCCTGGAAAGGATCCACAAAATGCCAACAATTACCGTCCCATCAGTTTGCTTCCTCATCTTAGCAAGATTTTTGAACGAGTTATGCAACGACGACTTCATGAGATCATATAAGCTAACCATCTGCTTCCAGATCACCAATTTGGTTTTCGCCGTTCCCATGGGACGAACGAACAACTTGTTCGCGTCGTTGACTATGTAGCGATTCGTCTTGATTGGAAGCGCCGAGCATTAGGATTATTTCTAGATGTACAAAAGGCGTTCGATCGAGTTTGGCATGCTGGACTCCTGTATAAACTGCGACGAATGAGGTTTCCACTCAGCTATATAAAGGTCATAGCCAGCTTTCTGTCTAACCGAAGTTTCATTACGTCCATAAATGGGCAGAAATCGACGCCAAGACTGGTCCGTGCAGGGGTACCTCAAGGATCGGTGATTTCTCCGATACTTTACTCTTTGTATACTGCAGATGCACCCACCCCAGATAAAGGGATAATTGCTACATATGCAGACGACAGTGCACTATTCACTACCGCGAAACGTGTGCATCAGTGTCAGAAACAGATGCAAACTTTCCTGCCGATCTTTGAACGTTGGGCTCAACGGTGGAAAATCAAGATAAATCCAGAAAAGAGTAATTCAGTCGTTTTTAGTCTATCCAATGCCAGAGAAGGGGCCAGCTTGCAACTATTTCAGCGAGATGTACCCAGCGCTGAACAAGTTAGATACTTGGGGGTGTTGATTGATAAACGCCTTACCTTCGGACCACACATCAATGCCCAGACTAAGAAGGTCAAACAGAGGATAGGATATATAGGATATATATACCAGACTGATTTCAGATTCAATTTGAATCTTTTTCTAAGATATTTTCATAATTTGACATAATCTTTTAATACATTAAAAGTATTCGAATAAACAACAGATAAACTATACAAATATTTTGAATCATAACAACGTTCATTTCATGTTTAACAAAAGTCTGTAAAATGAGTAAAATATTGCTAACAGACTTTCAGAGAATTACATACAGGTGAACACACTACGATCTTTCAAATGTGACAATGACGTCATCAGATACATGAAAACTCCTCAATATGAAAATTAGTATTGTACGTGCGTTTAGATAAGTGTCTCCACTTGAAGGGCTAACACAGTCGAATAAAACTAGGCAAGAGTTGAGAAAAAAAGTTCAATTTATTTATTTATTTCAATTTTCTAGGTGGATGCAGTATGATGCAGCATCTAAATATGCCATTGGGTGCATGTCTCCTCTTGTAAACAATTATTTCAAACGCTGAAGTCTCTGGTTGAGACGACTCCACTTCATCTTCTTTGTAGGTGGTGTATGTCCAACTTCCAGCGTCACCATATGACTCGTTTTCTTCCTAACCTAACCGAACCGAACGGAGTGAGATTGGCGGTGGTCTGTGCTCCTGGGGGTCGAGGTGGGGAGCCAAGTTAGGCAACATCACATGCTCTGCGCTCCCATTATGAATTACCCTTCAAGTCGATAATATTCCCAGGATAAGGCGAAATGGGATTTCCCGTTTCGCCTTAGAAAGTTCGTGTCACATAAATCATTTGAAATTGTATTGGGGGAGGTAAAAACGCATTAAGGCGAAACGGGAGGACACGGGACAAACAGAGAAACTTACAAAGAACTGGTTTGAATGTGCGTCCAGGTGCCAGAATCTAGTTACTGTGCAGGAACTTAGATTCCAGTGTGTAGTACGCAGAAGAGTGGTTATCATTTGCATGTTTTTTTTTTTTTTTTAGGGAGAAGTCACCCATTACACTCTAAGTAACAAATTTGGTATATTGAAAAGTGTATTCACGTGTACAGCAAAACATAGTGAGAAAACTAAGAATTTTTTATTTATTAGGTGTTATGGATGCAGACTATGTTCGAAATTAGTGAGACATGGTATAGGTGAAAAGCAGTACGCGACCCTTCAAACGGCTGGTAGCTACAGTGTTCATTTCTATCTCGCGTTCATTGGTCGAGCCCTCTCGACACTACTTACGCAGAGGAGTTGTTTTCGTTCGCCTGCTCCTCAGACTCCTAGGACAGAATACAATAATAAGTCTGTATTTGCAATTGTATTTTCTTATTTACATTGCTTTTTTTTCACCTATGGCCAATTGCAACGATGAATAATGACTAAATTAAACTTATGAAAGAAAACTCACATAAGAAAACCATGTTCGCACAAGGACTTGAACCTTGGTGCGTCGATTGCAAGATACTGAGTTCAACACTGGAGTCTAGTATTTGTTACTAAACACATGGGCGTATCTTTGAGAGGGCAGAATCGAACTTGGGGATTAACTTTGGGGGGGGGGGCAGAACCGAAAAGCTTCCATTCTGTACAGTACTACTTTGATAAATAACTGTTAAATTTGCTAAATCATGAAAATTACTTTCACGTATTACTTTGCCGTGATCGCTCAGTCGTTAGGGTGTCTGACTACCATGCGAGTGACCCGGGTTCGATCCCCGGCTGGGAAGAATCGGGATTTTTTTCCACCTGTTCAAGCTGCTCCGGCGCCCACCCAGCGTCGTATAAAGTGGGTACCTGGAGGAAACTCTGGGGGGTAAAGGCAGCCAGGGGCGTGGTGCAAAGTACAGGGAGCTCATTTATTACTTTGCTCCTCAGATCCCAGTAGGTTAACCAAAGTATCCTTAACTTGTTAATTTTGTAAAATCTGAAAATTCTGGGAGGTTACGTTCCCCCCCCCCCCTGCCAAGTTGCATCAATGCGTAGACATGTCATCATCACTCTGATCATCTCCGCAGTAAATGAGCAAAATGTGAGACTTCATTCGATTCTAAATGTCTGAGTTCGAAAGCCCGAGTGAGGATTGGCATACATTCCGACGAGGGCTGAGACTCCGCCCCCCAAGAAGCCACGCCGTTCTACACAAATTTGGGGACAAATCTATTCGAGAAATCAAGGTTTCTCGGTTGAACCAAAAGAAGGAAAGGAATGTGATTTAGCAGATGGGCTACAAGGCGAGTTCCACCGATGAAGAGCATTTATAGAGAAGCGAAGCGTGTGACTTCGGAGGTGAAACTTTCTTCTGCTCATAAATCAACCGAGAGGAGTCTACGCCTGCCTCTTCTTTTGCCACCCACACCTCACTTCATCACCAGAGGGCTCCACAACCGGTAAATCAAAGTCCTCCCACCGAGGGCAGCAGTGTCGCTCCATTAGACTGGCGATAACACTCGATTACCCTTGTACTGGCTGAACGGAAAGGCAAGAAGAAGAAGAAGAAGTAAGATCGGTGGAAAGGGGGCGCAGAACCAAGCATGCTAGAAGAGATTAAGTTGGTAAAGAAATTTCAAGAAAGAAAGAAAGAAAAAACTGCCTGCCATGACAAGTGACTCCCCCTTGCTTGGAAACCCCGAATCTTCCCCACCCCCCTTTCCTTGGAAAACCCCAATTCCAGATTTTGGAAGGAACTTTTAATGTTTATTGCTGTCCGTACGCAACTTAACAGCAAGTTCTGGGTGACGGCTAACTTCGTGGAAGTCAAATGGGGTAAGAAATATTTTTCTGGGATCGTCTGGATTAACTTCTGCTTTTGTTTCTTTCTCTGTGGTTCTCTGAAGTTAATTTTCTACGCTTGAAACCTTGGAGGCAAAACAAGGTACTCTGTTATTCTTCAACACTGTTAGGACCATTATTTACCATCTGGTTCATGTCTCCTCGCTTAATTGATTGTAGGGATGTGACGAAGCTGAAAATTTACCGATGCCGATGTACTCACCGATAATTTTTGGAACCGATACCGATGCCGATATTTAACCGATTCCGATACATAAGATTATTAAACAGAAATGGGATGTTATTTTCTGCATGGCAAAAATAAATTTGGTATGTACATTTCTATTGCATAACATATGTATATACATATATATTCTCACGAGATGCTCAAGTATTTTCTCAGCACTTGCTTCAGGTTTGAATACTCATTTTTGAATTTCCAACACAACAGCAGATCCTGGTTCAGCAATGTACTGTTTTATTTCCGATTTATAGTTAGGTTGATCCTCTGAATCAGAATTTGCAATAATTTTATTACAAAAACTCTACAATAATGACGAATCATAACCTAATTTTCAATAAATCTTACAAAACTAGAATATAAAACTTGTTAGAAGGTAAAACTCTAGTATAATCTGTACCGGTTTAAATATCGGATTTTTGCCGATTCCGATACCGATGCCGATGTGTCAATTTCTGCCGATTTTCATACATCTGTAATCGGCTTCGGCAAATTCCTAATTGATTGTCAAAGACGATATAATGGGTCAGGACTTAAAAGTATCATGATGGATTTTTAAACAACCATTCATAATTATCGGTCGTCACAAATAACCTGACGCCACAAATAAGTTGCATTCACGCAAAACTGAATTGAAACATTTTTTTCTGCAGTATAGCAGATTAGTTGATTAGTATAGCGATACTCCACAAATAACGCTTTTGTTATTAGTACCCGTAGCCGAAGCAGGATTCCAAAATCAATTTTACACACATTAAAACCCAACCCAACCAAAGCACCTAAGAGCTTTAAAGTTGCCAATTATCCCTTGTGGACAAACCGTTTCAACAGATTATCTCTACTATCGATCTACTATGGATGGAAATTAATTAGTTAGTCATTCGAACTTAGCTGTAAGCTATTGTATGCTACAATATTGTACTTGAAAATGTACATGTATCTATGTAGTTGAGGCAACTCAGGTAACAGCTTTGTGAAAAATACAGACTAGAGCAGGGTCCGAGCCCGAAATCTGGCATAAGTTGTCATTGCTTTACCGAATCATGCCGGTTTTGTCTGTCTTCTCTTTAGCTGTTTTTCTCATGCTGATATGATCTCAAACAGTAACGACAGCTTGAAGTCGCTTAATAACGAACAAATTAATCGGAACTGGCGCTACAGTATGAAGTGGTATCCGGACCAATGAACTGTGCCCTCTGAAAATCAATCCCGCCATCCCTTGATTACAACGTGTTGCTGATTAGCATGCAGACAGCTCTATAACTAAACATAATACAGAGTTCTTTTGCAGGTTCTAGTGTGTAATCAAGTGCGAAATTATTATAAGAAGCACATGAGCAATAAGTACAATGGGATTGCCTGGTAGAGAACAAATGTAGAAACATGAGCAATAAGTACATTAGGATTGTCCGATGGAGAACAAATATAGAAACATGGGCATTAAGTACATTGAGATTGCCTGATGGAGAACAAATATAGAAACATGGGCATTAAATACATTGAGATTGCCTGATGGAGAACAAATATAGAAACATGGGCAATAAGTACATTAGGGTTGCCTGATGGAGAATAGAAGTAATCATGGGCTACAGGAAGGCTGGGATTGTCTCATGGAAAACAAAAGTAAACACTAAAGTTAGAGTAGAGTTTGGTATTTTCAGCGGAACTCCGTACAAGCAAATGCACTCATTTACTCAATCAACAATTTTTATTCCCCCACATTTCTTACCAGGTTGGCAGGTCAAGAGTACGTACATTCAAGGAAATATTAAGCAATAGAAGAGGGTGGTACACGATTCATTGAAATTCACGGTAGGAATTTTATGATCCAAACATGAGGTAATAATTTCGTGCCGCAATAAGTAACAACAACACTTTTGCAAGCGGCGCAGAAGGGAACGAGAAACCCTCCCCCCCTCCCCCAACCTTCCTGCGTCATATTCGATTAAGGGAAATCTGAGGCTTACCTAGGGTAATTTCATTTCCTCTTTTTCCCGCAGCTTTTCCGTTTGCTGACTTGTCATCATGCTTCCTTGATTAGCTCTCTCGAGTTTCGGGGGAGAGGAAAAAATCTCAGCGGAAACCCTTTATGTAGGGAGAACATCTCGTGCTCTGCTGTTTCATAATTAACTTGCGCGCGCACCCGTCTAAGAGAGAGGGACTTCTATGCGTCCCGGTTGCAGTCAGTTGGGAAATCACTGCTAGGCCAAGGCACAGCGCCAAGTGCTGATTACAATCGGCCCTGTCTATTGGAGTTCCTACGAGGCCCTCATAAAGAATTCACGGCTCTTAGGAGTCGCGAAAGGAGGAACTTGCTAGTGGTAGTGAAGCCTCTCGTCATTGCTTTCATCTTCCAGGACGCTGGTGGTGGCGGGTTTGCTCAAGGCTTTTCGGGAGTAATTGCTTAACATTCTCCGAACAAGACTCGATATTAGCATCTCGTATGAATTGCTTTCTCCGTGTGTTATTACTGTTTGATTTTCCCTACAGTTAAGTGGCAGTCACGTTGCCAGTACGTCTGCTCTCCACACCCAACACCTACCTTCTGACACTTAGACGCTAATACTGAAAATGTCTCTTACGTGACGTGACTTAACACGACGCTGGGTGTGCGTCGGAGCTGCTTGCACAGGTGGAAAAAATCTCGGTTCTCCCTCGCCGGGGATTTAACCCGAGTCTCTTACATGGTAGTCTCATAAGTGTCATCTTTATTTTGATTGAACATATAGGCTGAAAATATTCATATCCAAAGACCACTGCCAGGACGAAGACTTAATGGTACCGTCAAGCGACAGACCCTCTCAGGTTCGAAATTTCTTTTCATAATTTCAAGCAGGTGCGAAGGGTATGGGAGTGACACGTATGGAGAACCAAATACCTGTGTATAGTAGTATGTTCTGTAGATATCCTAACATTATTTTGCAATAGTTTCTAGTGCAGAGGAATTCACAATACAAATGCAAAGCACTACGTGATATACTTTTTAATGTACATCATATACAGTGTTCACAAAGGAGGATGTCTGAGACAAACAGATACTTATGTTGTAGCACTATGTATAGAGTTATTTTGTGTTTTTATGTGATTTACTCCTGGAACCTTCAACATACAGTCCCATACATTTTAAAACTTTGTCCCTAGGTTCAACAAGTTTACAGTATCTGAAGTTCTGTGGAAATATAACGGTACCTATTGGCAATTGACAGGTATTTTTTCTTCAAATCAACATAACGCCCATTTCTCCTTCGATATATTGAGGTTTATTCGTTGAAAATTATTTACAATAGAAGTTAAAACTTGGCAGTTATTCACAGATATCCCCATCTCGGTATACCCTGTCCCCCCGTCCCGAAGAGAGTGTTTAGACTCGGGTAGCTACTGTATTCACGAGTAAAAATAAATAACCCTTCAGTACCAGAAAAGGTGGCCGAAGGTATGTGTGCGTGTGTACCCGGTTTCCAACATGAAATGAACTATTGAAATAATGTAAAGACAGCAAGGTGTGTGTATTAAAAGAAAGAAAGAATGTTAAGATCTCCGTCGGTTCACGTAGTAAAATAAAGAAAGCTCTCCCAGCCGCTCCCTTCCTATTTATAGGTCCCGCTAATGTCCTAACGCGTTACTGGAAACTTTCGCTGCTGGGCTGTCCAGCGACACACCTGCCTACCCCAACGGCCAAGAATTCAAACGTACAAGAATACATAGATATTCACAAAAGTTGCATACACATTAATATAAATGCCACTAACATCACCAAAACGCATGAAACTAAAAACCAGGCGGTCTAATTAAATTAAATAATAAACATATAACATAAAAAAGGATCCAGTAATGATCGCATCATTACAACTAGAAAATCGTAAACGCAACAGGGTTGGTATAATCTGGAGAGAAATGCTGTTGTGGGATCGTTACAATGCAGCCAGGTAATGGTAATAATCAACAGGGAATATACGGCGGATAGTTGTTTTTCAGGATAGAGTGTAAGATTAAGATGTAGGCATTTCAGTGCTTTCTTATCACATGGTTCCAAAAGATTTGACGTTGAATTCTGAACACTTGACATGCATGTTTCTTAGACATCTCACGGTTTATAGCATTGTCCTGGGCTCACGTTAATAGTCTTGTTGCATATGCACCCTCTGTTCTCATCAATTCAGCTATATGTAACTACAACTTCCTACAAAATAAACTTCAAACAATAATATGAAAACAAAATTAACGAAAGGTCTTAAGTCACACTCTGGTGTCATAGAAACCCAAAATGACGTTATAACGGTGCATGAATCTCCTCATATTACAACCCTCCATCCACATGCAGTCAGCAGCACTGGTAACACTGGTGCTCAATACTTGTAGACCATTACTAGTAATGTTAGTAATATTCATGAGACGCGTGTGTAAAGCTTAAATCATCATACTATGCTGCCCGCATTTAACAGACACATGTCCACACAGAAATAACACACAACAGATGCAATTTTACAATACAATTCCGCTTATTATAAATGGAAAAATATTTGTAAGCTAAGGAGGGCATAGAAATTGCTTGTGTCAGATAAATTCAAAGATATCATCACTATATGTCGTGCAGGGAAAAATGGATAATCTGTAAGTTCTAGGAGAACATTGCTTTATTCCGGTTTGCAATGTGGAGTATAACTTTGTGAACAGCTTCCATTTCTGCTTTTGAAAGGTTGACGTAGTCCTGTGGAAATTAAGACGGCGGAAAAATTACGTGACGTCACAAAGCTATGACGAGACCCACCAATCTTACTTGCCTGCAGTCAGAAAGAGAACAAGCTACAACAACAGCTGCGTCTGTTGTACCATAAATCTATGGGAGGAGTCGGGGAAAAT
Source organism: Lepisma saccharinum (assembly GCF_977018435.1). NCBI lineage: Eukaryota > Metazoa > Arthropoda > Insecta > Zygentoma > Lepismatidae > Lepisma > Lepisma saccharinum. The sequence goes on along the minus strand of NC_139229.1, from coordinate 193,674,534 downwards.
CTACGTCAGATGGTTCTCCCGAGTATGGGACTTTTGTGTAAATTCTTCGTGTGGGTCTCTCTGCTTTGGTAGATGATGACTGCTAGAATATAAATGTATGTATTCCAAATATTTTATTTTATAACATGAACGTCAACAATAGTTAGAAGAGGTAAGTAATAGAGTTAATAAGTGCTTACTATGTTGAGTTCGGTACACAATGTAACGGATTTATGTATGCATGTATGTATATGCATATGCAGATAGGCTAATCGGGACTGCCCCTACAGTTTAAAGTGGGATCCGAACCACTGTGCAATGTGCCTCCACCCGGTATGGAACCCATTGATTACAAGGCGATGATGTTACCACTACACCACCGGGGAGGCCTATCTGTATGTGTGTGTTTGTGTGTGTGTGTGTGTGTGTGTGTATTATATAATGCCGGTCTCCGTGGCGGAGTGGTTAGCGCGCTAGGGCGGTAGGGGTCCTGGGTTCAAATCCCAGACTGGGCATGGGTGTTCTTTGTGACTGTCTCTTTCTCAATTTCATCTATCATCGCTCATCCTCATCTTCGCGATTAGACAAAAGTGGAAGAAATGCGAAGCAAAATACAATAAATCAAAAGCAATCGATCAATTATATGTATGTATGTATGTGTGTGTGTTATAGGACTCCCTCGTAGTCAAGTAAGCGCTCTCGACCATAGTTCTGGGTTCGATAACCCGCGGGAGACTCCAAAATTTTGGAGTGACCGAGCATCGTGAGGACATGGGGAGGTACTTGAAAAGATAAAGTAGCAGACATCGGTGTCAAAAAGCCAGAAAACAGCGGCGACGCGACAAGATGCGCTGACCACATGTCATTCAACAAAAGTCGCTTGGGAATTCCTAGACCGCAGAGGACTGTTTGCCATGGAGTAAACGTCCTTAGATGAAATTTACCGTTCTAATGCTTGCATTCTTGTTAATACTCCTATATCTGTCACTTGTCGAAGCAATCTTTTGTGTTCATTAGATTGTTACACAAAAAGCCCCTGCGCAAAATGCACAAGTACTGAACATTATATTCATATTAATGTTTTGTCTCTTATTCAGAACATACGCTACACGATAGTTATGATATTTCCAGATAGTAACAAAGGTGAGATGATCATATGGCTCAGCTTTTCTCTTTCAGTAAAATTTGTTTCTAGTTGTTTCATGTCGCTTTTATACCTCTCTTGGTGACAGACGAATTTATGAAATTGATTAACGAATAATGAATGCAGAGAAACATCGGATCCTTACGCAGCATTCCGCCACATAGCATCTGACTATCTTGAGCTTTATAAAGTAAATGCTTTTTCTGAATGGGCTAGCTGTGCTGTTATAATAATATACAACAATTAACGCGATATCCATTACTGACTTGAATTTTTTAACATCGCATTTCAGATAGGCATATTATTCATGTTTTATAAATTCTGATTCGTGTTTAACATTTCGTGTTGCATATCTTCTAATGCATTTCTCTGTAGTGTACTACACGTAAGCGCGTACTACTTGTATATTTGTTCTTTAACGTCGTTTTTTTGCCTCTTTAGTTTATCGTGACGTTGAGTACATAATACATGAAAGAACAAACACAATGTATTGTTCAGGGAACGGATTGATATGTAGTAGAAATGTGCTAAATATGTAAATACATATTCAGTTATTCTCACCAAAATATGGAATTAATATGGACTTATATTATTAAGAAGGTAATTTTTTAGAATTTAAGACACTACATGAGCTACATAAAATATAGTAGGCTTACATAGACACTAATTGTAAAACACACAAAATGTGTTTTCATTTTCTGTTTCCAAAACAATGAACAACAAAATGTAAGTGTTCTAACGTGAATTTTCTTCTGTTGTCTCTTAAAACGGATTTACATTGATTAAAACTGCCAGACATTTGTCAGCTATTCGCAAGAAAATCACCTCACTTTTTCGGTCACACTGGGACATGTAGTTATTGCGCAAATATGGAGTATATGTTAAGAAATGTTCTGAAATATAGAAATAATATGTAAAAATAACTAAAATATGTAAAATATGAGCGAAAACCTAATATATGTAAAAATATGGAAAATGAAAGCTGATTTTTTCGAGTCTACATGACAGGATGTGCAAAGATAGTACAAAGTATAACTGATTTCAGCTTCATACATACATATGTATTTACATATATATCCGTTCCCGGGTAATGTATATATCTGTGACAAGACTTGAAATGATATCATGAGTCGCACACTAAACCAACTTGTAGGATTTTTTCCTATTGCCTTTACTTTAAATTTTTGTATCGCTTTTATCTTTTATGATGTCTGACTGCCACTCGCAGGCCCGAGTTCGATTCCCGTGGTGGATATTACGTAGGTATATTTTTTTCCAGCAGGCCCTGCATGGAACGGCACAAGCACAAGGATTCGCCCAGCCTCTGAAAAAAGGGAACTTAGGCGGTCGGAGGTTGGTGCGGTTCACGTCACGTCCAAAAATGGTGGAAATTGTAAATGTATGTTGTCCTACCTCCATACTTCCCCCAAAAAAACGCCTTCACGGTATGTATCAATTAGAGTGAGACGATTTCGCTCGAGGGGCAAGTAGTTCGCACGGATGACGCTAGATAGCATACGGAATTGAAAGCGTCTTCGCTCTAGCGAATAACGCTCGAACAGGCAAAACGAGCGGTATACGCTCGAAACACAGTAGTACACTATAACCGTAATTTGTCTGTTGTAGTGAGCCCTCAAATATGGATCATGAAGTGAAGACGTAGTGAGATTGGAATGATAGTCATCATCATCATCATCATGTTAAAATGTAGTTTATTCTAGCTTACCAATGCAGTAATATATGAAAGTAAAATGGATGATTGTAAGCTAAAACTACCGAGGTGGATATTTTACATACCGGGTGGCCAGAATTAAAGTTACCCAACTCAGAGCCCTCTGTAGCCTGTTTGAGGAATCGTAGAACTCTGAAATTTGGTGAATCCACTATGCAGACCATGGGGAAGATGATGGCGATAAGAAAAAAAATAGTTCAATTTTCCACCACCAGGTTTAAATGTGGCGCTGAACTTCCAAGATGTGTTGTACAAATAATCACGTTAATTTAGCTGAGTTATTAATTAGAAAGACATTTGTTACTTGCTGGAAGTTGCGAGAAAGTAATCTCTCGTTTATTGCATAATAATCTACGATTATTGAAACATTATAATGATATTCCATTGTAAATGCTCGAGCGTAACACACTCGAGGATGGGAGACTCCAACAAGTACGAGCGAGCGAAAGTGGTTCCATGCAGGACTCTAATGTAAATGTACAGAAGGTAGTCTTATCTTTTACCTTTTCACTGATGACTATGAATGCTGATTAATTTAAATTGATACAAGTTACTCAGAGAAACCTTGTGTAGAGAGACAACGAATCGATCCCTGAATGGAGCTCTGTCACCAAGTCAACTACATTAGAAACACTAAGTGTCTTATAGGTACTGATAAAATGCGTCATGATGGTAGCCGGGCAATTGGGACGAACACAGTTAGAAGTGAAAGAACGGGTGGACAATTGCGATGACATTTTAAATCTTCTATCAAATTGAAGGGTGAACTTAAGACCCCGTACAATACCTCTTACAAGAGAATTATGTGAAATATTGATATTCTCGGCTGAGAATTTGGTTCAATCAAGTTTTTGAACATGGGCTAGAGCCAACAGACACCTTCTGAAGTCGCCCGTTTCCTCATTTGTGCGAATACACATTCCAACTATCTCGTCGATTTTAACGTCACGCTTCTTCCCTTTCTGACCTTCTAGATTAAGTTCCATCCGCATGTACTTGATGTTGGTGTCCTTCTACTTGGCTCTTGAGGCAGGCCAGAACATCATGAATTTTTGGATGCCGTCTTCCAACCTTCTACAGCATTATTAGTTCTGTGGCGCCTTTGATTAGGTTAGGTCTTGATCGTCGAAATTGTCCTACCATTAATTTGTAAAATGACCTTCACCTTTACCGTGATTTTGGCTTCATCGCAATTGTCCGCCATCGCAATTGTCCGCCATCGCAATTGTCCTAGATCCGTCAGGATAAATACAATTGTGATTATAAAAAACGTTTTTTTACTTTCAATGTCAACGTCACACGTCGACTTGGAATGTGTTACTTCGATGTGTTGTGTTAATTTCGAGTCATTCACAACTTAGAAAAATCTACATTGTTTTTAGACATCGACATCTTGTGTTGGTACACCGAATACAATTTTAAAGAAAAACATCAAAGAAAATAAAAATATACAAAGAGAAAAATAATAAAATGACCAAGTTTCTTCCCTTGGCCTTTGGAAAGACAATATCCATGAATTCCAGTTCAATGCTAAACGGATATGAATGCATTGTCCCTTGATAGTGGAGGGAAATGATCTCTTTCCTTTCTGGGGTCGTTCCGGTAAGGAGTTCCTCCACATTACAGTTATTTATATGTCTCCGCGGAATCGACTCTTCGGTGTATACGCTACCCTCCGCCTCCCGAGAAGAGGAAATGAATGTTGAAAAACTGCAAGTGAATTTTCTTGTTTCACCGTCCATTTGCAATTCTTTAAATAACGGGAAAGGGAAAAAACTCGGAATAAATAGACAGAGATGGCTCGTGGGAAACGAAGAGAGGGATAAGAGAGTTTGCCAATAAATGAAAATATAAACGACTTCTCTTTGCAACTCGATCCGGATCTTCTATGAATAATACATATCCCAGGAGTCACACTTGGTTAAGAGAAAGTAAACAGAAAAGAGAGGGAGAGGAAAGAAATGGAGAAAGGAGAAATATCGTTTCTCCAGTTTTCTCATTGGCTGATCCGGCTATCTGTCTTCTCCACGGCCTGCCTGGACTGAAGGGAGTTCGTTTTTTTTGTTTTTTTTAAGTTGCAGATTTTGAGAGGAAAAAAGAGAAACATTTAATTCATGCTGTTGACTGAATTATTGAATTACCCTGCTAAGGTCGAAACTAAGTTGAATTCGCAAGCGACCATGTACGATATGCAATGACGTTTCTCCCAAAGGTGTCGGGGTGAGCATGATTCATACCGAAGAAGTACTGCTTTGAACCGCAGTCAGAAGCCACACATGGACTTTTACTTACCTCTTGGAGCGTACAAAAATAGTGTGGAGCACGTGGAGACTTCTATAGGAGTAAATTCAATAAATTTAATAATTTGTGCACAATTATACATCGTTGATTCTGTACTCCAAAAATACAGGGTGCGGCAACGTAACTTCCTTTTTTGAAATGCGCGCCATGCAGCCTGTAGAGGTCGTAGCGGGGCGAGAGTGATCTCATTCGATAGACGTGAGTCTAAAGTTTCGTTTTGCGTCCTGGTCGGTCGCCATCATGCGTTGGAACAGTGAGGAGCGTGCGTTTGCCGTCGAGGCCTACTTTACGAACGGATGTGGCCAGCATGCTCCCCCGATTTGACCCTTGCGATCTTTTTTGATTTTTTTAAATCCCGCGTTTGTTACCCGTCCAAGGACCCTCCAAGACCTGAAGGCCAACATCCGTCAAGAAATTGCCAACATTCCCGCTGATATGCTGGTTCGGGTCATGAAGAACGCCAGAAATCGGCTTCTTCAGTTGACAATGGGGGGCGTCACCTCCCTGATATGATTTTCAAAACAGTGTGAAACATAACTTTAGATATGTACCTACAGTGTAAAAAAACATTAAACAATTCTAATTCATCACATGGGTTCTGAAATATGGAAGTTATGTTGTCGCACCCTTTAAATACCCTACGCATGTAGTGACTCGAGAAGGCTCGACCAATGGAGGTGTGAGAGGGAAAGGGGTTGCAAGGAGGGGAAAACGCATATGCAGCTACCAGCTGTTTGCAGCAGCACTCACTTCTTTGCTCTGCCCACTTGCTTTCTCTGCTTCTCTACAGTTGTGTACGGCGTTGTTACACAGACTCCTGGGACATGGTATAAGTGCTTAAAGTGACCACATATTTACTTAGATGAATAACACTTTTCAAGTCACAGTAGTATCTTCTCCATATTATTTGGTAACTTGGTCCATTTAATTAACGTTATTTATTCCAACCAATACCGAAGAGAGAGATCTAGGATCAACTTATCTTTGCTCAAAGAGAGATTGATCCTGTATCTCTCTTCTGCGCGGCAAAAGTACTAAGCGTATTTTCTAGTTTTGTTCAGGTAAGCTTCAAATTCGCCATCTTAAAATAAGTTAAGCGATTTCATTGAAATGGAATATAAACCATTCTTCCAATATTTGCAGCGGTTAAGGTTGTTCAAACATTGTTCAATTGAGCACTAGCTGCATTTTAAAGTTCTTGTGAGAGAATTGTAGTCGACATGATATCTTAAAATTGCTTTGGGTTTCGCTTGTTTAACTCTGAGTCTAGACAGAAAATTGAAAATATTCGAATATTATGCGCAAATCAGAGAAATGCAACCAGATGCTAAATGCTCGAAAAACTTGGGAACAATAAATATATTTTTTGAATTACTCTCAGCTTCACTCTAAAGTTTTATATTACCAAACGAACTCTGTGAAGAAGACTAATCGTATAGCATTAGTTCAGGTAGCAACACTTGTCAGAAAAGTTTATATAGGGCACGACTACTGGAATACTGAGAAAATGTAAATGTGCAAGCTGTCACTGTTATACGAGAATAGAATCTCCAAGGAATAAATCAATCCTAATTTTACATCTCACACTGTCCCGAGAAATTCCAGCTATTTCTTCATCTTCAGTAGAAAAATGAGGAAATTCCCTATAGAGTCGTAAATCCTGAACATTGACATTTTTCTCCTACATTTCCAACCAATACATTCATAAAATTTGATCAATATGAAATGAACCAACACCCTGTGCTCTCTCTTGTCATTCTATACAAGTTGACGAAAATACGTATTTCTTGAAGTTTAATGATCTCCTAAAAAATGCTTAAAAGTTCATTAAAAACTTACCCTACTTCTCAAAGGCTTGACATACGTAAAATGGAAAATACTGAGAGAAGAACTTGAATAATACAATCATGTCATGTTAGAAATAATATTAATGCAAATAACTTATTCCTTTAGTGGCTAAAATGTTTTCAACATTCCATGCACTAGACGCATTATTCTCAAGAGCAAATAATACAAGGAAATCTGACTACTGGTTCTTTGTATTATTTAATTGTATTCTAAAGTATATTTACAGAAAAGAGAAATAGAAAGGTGGCTCCATTATTTAATGTTCAATACTTAGTAGTGAATGTAGACGTAAGTTAGTTATTTCTGAATGGTATATTTCATTTTAATATAAATGGAAACTAAGAATATAACAGGGGACTTTCAGGTAAAAAGCACACCAAACATTTGGTGGTCCATAATTGTAACTGACAACTTTAGTCTGGATGAGAAACATTAAAAATATATCCTTCCCGATGAAGACTTCCCGATCCTATACTGAATATGTATTACCAGGGTGGCCACTCTAGAACCATGATAAAATTCTAGTATAATTCCCGGTTTTCAAGGTGAACTTTCCAAAAATTCAAGGCTACAAGCAGATGTTTTCTCTATTTCAACCTTACGTATTATCGCTTCTCACCACCCACACATATAAAGACACAAATATATGAACAATATAAAGGGTCTGTGTGATTCCAGTCTATCTAAACATTCTACATCAATTCAATTAAACGTTACATAAAACAAACAAAAAACCAAACACTTACATTTTTTGTGATAACGCATAAATTCTGATTCGAAGACTAACTAAATTATTGGAACTATATTCAACAGAAAACAAACTTTGAGGACGTTCTACATATAAATTAGAACAAAAAAGAAAGTTACAGAAAATTACCAAACTGGGAGCGTAATTCATAAGTATTTGCAATTCAGATGTCAAATATTAAGGTGTCCAGGTTTTTGTCCAGCAGTATATATTTAAAATATGTAATTTAAGGTGCGAAGTTTACATTTGCTCTTTCACATACTCAGCTAGACCGCGGTGGCTCAGTCGGTAACGCGTCTGACTACCATGCTCAAGGTCCCGGGTTCGATCCCCGGCCGGTTCAAATCCGGGAACTTTTCTAAAGATGGAAGCGGCCCCGGCACCCACCCAGCGTCGAATAACTTGGGTACCTGGGGGAAACCCTGTGGGGTAAAGGCGGTCAGGGGCGTGATGCTGATCACATCACCCCCACTCACGACCGGATCAAGAAAGTGTGGGGCGTTACCCCCACACCCCCTATACGCCTTCATGGCGTGGTGCTAAGCACAAGGGAGCACTTTACCTTCTTTATTATTCTTTCACATACTCATACACGAAATACATCTACAAACAAGTCACAAACGTTACGGGATATATTAATCTACTAAAAATTGTTAATTGTAAGTAGTGGAAATGTATTGTTTCTACGCACTCCTTGTAGGTATGCCTAGTATTTTACCTCAGTTGTGACATATTTTGATGATTTTTTTATGGATTTTATTGCGTTCGACGATGTTCTAGCCTTATTTTTTGCTCAATCTCATTTTGGAGCCTCTTCTTTGTAGGTATGCCATGATCTTATGTGATATAACTTAACCTATTCACTTTTTTACAGCCTTTTACGGGTTAAAATAACCTACAAAGTGTAAAATGGTTGTCTCTACGCAACTCTGGTAGGTGAACCTAGTATTCAACCTAAGTTGTGACATATTTTGATGATTTTGATGATTTTTTATGGATTTTATAACATTTGACGATGTTTTAGCCCTATTTTTTGCTCAATCTTATTTTCGTAGGTGGTGGGCGCTCAACGTAAACGCCTACGATGTATTTCATTTTTTTTGTAGGGGGGGCCCTCAGCGTAAACGGCTACGATGTATTTTTTATGATGTGTGACCCCCTTTTTGACGATGTATGTCGTGGAATTGGTTCAATGCCCTCCACTACTTTTGTAGTCGTTGTTTGCAATGTTCAGGTTGTAGTTCTCTCGCGGGAATATCTCGTTCCTGCCAATTTTGAGGTAGATGTTCTTGATCTTGCAATTGTCGAACTGGCTCGATTCTTTTTCTTGGTTGTTGTCCTTCGCAGTCTGGAAGAGCACGACCACGAACTCTGGCATATCGCACCGGATGCTGTTAAACTGTGTGGTCACGTCAAATTCAAAATGGTTGCCGGAAGCAGGTTTCTGCACGCACTGGTAACCGTAAAATTGGATGGGTACTTGGGGATTCTTCAAAATGTCTGCTTTGTACTTGAGAGCGTAGTTAGTTTCGTATTCCACTACAGGCATGCGAAGCTCCATGGACTGGATGATGCACTTGGCAGGATCGGGTAGTGTGTTGGGAAGTGCTGAACCGTCTCCACTCAAGGTGCTGTAACGCATCAGCGCATCGTTGTCGTTGGCGCTTCTGCGAAAAGTGACGCGCAAAACACCCTTCCACATAATCTCTGTGTAGTCGGAGAAGAAGCCAGGAAGCAGGGGCATGGGAAACAGTACTGTGTGACTTTGAGTTTTGATTTTTGTACATGCTTCGAATCCCCCTGTCTGGTAGTATGCTGCATCGGTCTTGGAGAGTTTCAGTGTTCCCACAGCTGTAGAGGTAATCTCGGGGTAGTCAACCCTATCGATGACGGTCAGATGCTTTCTAACTTCCACCTGCGAAAATAGGTACGGCACAAAATTATCTACAAGTCTTAAATTTGCATTGGCAAGAAATGCTTCGCCGTTGTCTCTCTTCACAACATCAAACTTCATATACAAATCAGCTCTGTGAGGGTGAATGAACCCGTCCCCGACGTCCACGTCGTATTCTACCTCTAGATTCGCTTCATTGAGGTTGGCAAACGTGCGACGATTGTGTGGGAAGGACTGCAACTGGTAACTTTCGATTTGCTCCATAATGGTTATTTATTATATGTTAATCTCCACGACGACAGTGGTCGTGGCTCCTGCAAAATCAAGCACCTTTCCCTTCTCGTTGGTAATTGCCAATTCTATGTTGTCTATGCGATTACGAGATACAGGAAAGTATATCGGTGGGGAGGGTATGTAGATAATTGGCTCCATGAACTCAGAGTTTGGTTTGAACGTAGCGATAATACCTGTCAGCTTGTGACTCCCTGGGACGCCGTCCGAGGATTTGGTGATCATACCTTCTGCCACATTGCAATGTATGTTCAGAGTCTCGATGGCTAGAAATTTAGGAATGTTAGCACCGATGTGCTTGATGCCAGGTTTGAGCTTTGTGTTGTTCTCGAATCCCAAAAGCTCTCCGATGGTACCCAGGTCTACGGTTTCCGTGGCAGACACTAGTTCCACCCTGTGAGTTACAGAATTTTGCGACAGCAGTACACTTCTTGGCAATTGAGCCTGCAAGGTAGACAGATTGTACTGGCCAGGGGTGATGCTGATTTTTTCGCTGCCAATTTTGATGGTATTGTTGTGTACCGTCATATTAGGTATCAGGTACATGCTGTAAAATGCACGAAGAGCAATAGATTTATGATAGATGATATCGTCATGCAATGCGAGTTTCAGAAGCGAAATCTCGGTTGTGAGATGGAATACTCCCATAGTGCTTCAGGTGCCACAATGCTTTCTGGAAGTCCTCGATCGTTGGGTTATTTAATTGCGAGAGGAAGACAAGCATGGAAACACAGAGATGGCCACAGTTCACATCGCTGAAACCCGGGATGCGTTCGTCATTGTAGTAGAGGTTGACAACACTGAGATACTTTACCAACCCAGCAGGTGGCGTGCCTCCGAATGAATTGAAAACAAATGCTTTGTTGTTGTTGGCTTTGAGGTAGCATATGCAATGTGTACCTGGATTTTCGTAACTGTCTAGGTTAACCACACCACACTCTTTTTTCTTCACAACAGAGGGTAGAGAATCAGACATGAAAACGCCCCTGAAGTTCTTGATCCACAACGATTCGATCAAATATTCAATATCAAAGTTGGACAGAGGCTCTTCTTTCTTTTAAAAGTTTTTCAAAGCTTTGAGGTCGTTCTTTCGCTTTTTGGTCACACCTTTTCCCTTCTTCTCCATACCCAGGTTGTGGCGTTTCTGCTCTTCTAACTCGGCCTTGTTCTTTATTGCATCGATGACGGTCTTGGCAATGGCGGCACTGCCTCCTGCCAAGCTGCCTACAGCACCCAAAGCTGCCAAGATAGCCGGGATGCTGAATATGAAACCTCCAGTCTTCTGCTGCTTTCGCGAACCTTGTAACCTACTCAACTGAGGAATGCTGAGCAGCAATTTCATTCCATGACCTTTTGCAAAGCAGGAATGTTTCTTCTCGCGCTGCTTTTTGATGAGCATTCCATTTAATGTTCCGAGAGACTTGAGGTTTGCGTAAGGTATTTGGTAAACGACACCTTTGGGCTTCATGGTGATAGTATGTTATTTATATATCGTGAGAGGGTAAGAAAAATCTCTGCTTTGCCCCTAATGCAATGAAGTGATGATAGGTTGGTTATACAAGTTGCTTTTTTTCACAAGGGTTATTTAGTTACAATCCCCACCCTAATTTTCGTTTTGTGTTCATGGCAATGGTCGTAATCAATGCAACAACCCGTTCACCTAGCGAGGCATCTCTGCTGACGATTCTCCCGAAAGCCGCATGCTCCAACTTTCTGTCAGCATCATGACGTGCGTTGAGATCGGTGTGACCATTGTAGGCAATGTCGTGGTCCTTGCATGCTGCGTCCAGTGGGTTCACTCCCTTGTCTCCTCTTTCTAGTCGCTGTTCGAGTTTCGTATCGGGACCGCAGTACTGGTAACCTGGCAGGTGCATCTCGAAGGGTAGCTTGTTGATAATATAGTTCACCAAACCTCGACCCTCGGCTACATTCCAGAATTTGGGAGGCAGGGTGTTGATGATTTTGATAAGGTAACCTATACCTTTGTTGTCGTCGACAATGAAGTTAGCAAGCTTGGTGCTAATCATGTCCATGATGCCCACCTTCTCGTTGTGGAAGTTGCGATTGCCTGCATTTTCTTCGCCTGCGATAACCAGCAATCGATCTACAAGCTTTGTTACGTTGTCTACCCAAAAAAACTCCTTGGGCAAGGTGTTGTAGAGTTTGACACCGCTGCCAGTCTTGAGTTGGGTCCATATTGGCTTGATGAGGTTCCTGTACTTTTCTCCACTGCTAGATTTCACGCCATTCTGTGTTGCATCGTTGTTTTGGTACAGTGCGTCCGTCATGATCAAAATTTCTGTGTAACTTTGATAATCCTCGTCTGTATAATCTTTAGGTTGCTTCTTAGTGATAAGTTCCCACAGTCCCACCGTGCCAGGATACCTGGTCCAGCTGTTCTTCTCGCCCAAATTAACTTTTACATCGTCGCCCTCGAACGTGACTTTCAAATCTTCCAAACCACATCCTCGTTATGTTCCATGGTCGGGTACAATCCGAATACCTTGTCTTTTTCGAATTTCCCGGTGCTTAGGTAATCCCCCGCCAACGGACCCAGCTCGACTAGCTTGTCCGAAGAGGTACTGCCTAGGGCCTGACGTCTCGGAGCCGGAGTAAGTTCGAACGGAGTAGTGTGAATGCTGGATATCGGTGTAGATATGGTAAAATTTCGAGCAGTAAGTGGCACAAGCTCGTTGATTAACTCTTTGTTTTGCTCGGTGACATCTTTGATTTCTTTACCAAGTCCAATGATGGCATCGATGATATGTTGGTCCTAACGCTTTTTCTCTTCGTATATTCCACGATTCTCGGATTTCCAACCCTTAAACCGTTTTGCGAGGTAGCTACGCAGCTTCAGGTTGTCGTCTGCAAGTTTGCGTTTCATTTTTTTTGTGTGTAGTTATTTATAATAGGTCAAGACGTTTCTTTCAACGTTGCAACGTTTAGAATATTATTAATTTTGTTTCTGTATTTTCTGTTATTGGGTTTCCTCGTCATGTCTACTGTGACAAATCCGAAATCATCTTGGTTCGAGCATGAAGAGCAAAATTTGGAAAACTGATTGTAGTTTATGTCCCCACCTACATAATCGTCGTAAGCGTGTTTTAAATTGGTGTAGTCTTGGCGAAGCAAACAAATGAAATAAGCATTGTCTCGGAGAAGCTGCTTGGGGATTTTGGAAAAAGTCTGAGCAAGGTGAAGCAGTCAATTCCTCTGTGCCGACCCTGAGTAAAAAAATTGCGAATTTCGTTCTGTTTCTCCAGGATCACATCGTCAAAAACCACCACCGAATTTTCGAGACAGCAGTCTAGTGGTATCACTTCAGAAGCAAATTTAGCTATGCCTAGTCCCTCGTACAGTTTCGACAGCTGGCGATACTCCGGTTGCTCCAAACTTTTGGAGAAAACATACAGGTGCCTCTTCTTCCAGTTTAACCAGTTGTGTGCAAGAAGAAAATTATCAATAAGTAACGTTGTTTTTCCACATACAGAAGGTCCAACAATAAGACAGCGAATGTTGTCGGGTAGAAGCTCGCCATTTTTCCTATTCTGACGTTCCGATGGAAAATCTGGCAGTCGCCGTACCACATCCCAAGCACCCGTTACACAATCACCTCGTTTGCGTCTATCCAACTTTTTTCTTTGATTCCCAGCAATTTCACAAACAGTTTTGTCACCATTTCTACGTAATACTTTTTCAATAAGATATGTGTCGGGGTATTTTGTTTTAGAAAGTTCCTCTTCGTAAAATCTTCCTTTTAGAATTTCGTCGCGATTATCTTTTATTATATACGTGTGACGGTTTCCGGGTAAGATTCGAACTACGGTGAAAAGTTCCGTACTCCAATTTTTAGTGAAGCCTTTTTCAAACGCACGCTTAAATTTACTGATTCTCATCTGATCTCCAATTTTGTATTTCGGTTTCTTGCTTGTAAATTTGTACTTTGGACAATAAACCGTAGAAATTAAACGCTGCTCGTCAGATTTGTTAACGTCAGCTGGTTTCATGTTTATCGTGCGATACAAACTGTGATTATAGCTGTTAACAAGTTCCGGAAGCCACTTGTAATTCCCCTTAAGCGTGAATTGTTTCCACATGCGTGTTTCGAGAGTTCGGTTGAAACGTTCCACTACGTTGATGTGACTAAAGGTGGAGTAATGTTGAATATTTTGTTTTTGAATAAATTGTCGAAAGACAGAGTTGTAGAATTCTTTTCCGTTGTCTGTTTGAAGAAATCGAGGTCGCCTGTCACTTTCATTGAAAATAGTTTTGAATGCTTCCACTACACAGGTTCCTGTTTTTGCCTTGAGGGGTAAAGCCCACGCAAATTTTGAAAATGTGTCTATAACAGTGAGAAGGTACTTGTATCCCTTGTTGATTTTATGTAAATTTTTCAAGTTGCCACTGCCCATTTCTACAAGGTCAGCTTGCCACAGGTCGTCTATGCCTTTGGTTACTACTGGTGTCGTTTGTAGTTTCGCCGTCCAGGTTTGTGCAGCTCGTTCACAATAGCCTGCCTAGACATTGTGTGAAAATAAGAATATAGCTTGGATGGGATTTCTGGCCGCAGACAATGCCGGGTTTTCTATGTACAGCTTGTCACATATTTCTATGTCGATAATTTGAGTGGCATCTTCGGCATAGACAGTCTCGCGAGTTTTGGGGTGGGTGAAATCGACCAACTCCACTCCTCTTATTTTAGGCTCGTCACCGATGTTCGTCACGGTCATGGTTGGGTAGTGGGTTGCGTGAGACAAAGACCAGTATGAAACCTTGACGAACTGAAGTGTGCCAGCGATGAAAAACTGATGATAGGCTTTGGCAGGAGTCAGCATGTAGAGTTTGGCAACCGGATGGAAGAGCGACGAAAATTCCCTGTTTGGAATGCTGTACAGTTCGATGACAACAGTGCACTTGAGATTGTCGATGCTGGCGTTCAGGGTGTTTACATTGGTTCGAACCTCGCTCTCCACATCTTCCTATCTACCGTTCACCGATTCCAGATGCTCCTCGATAGCACGGACAACAGTGTCGTAATCGGGCTTGATTATCACATCGGCAATTAGCCTCTTGAATTTTTCGTTTAACTCATGTAGTTGGGTACTGAAATTGGTTATGGCCGATTCCTGGCTCGCCTCGATGCTGCCAATTTGCTCTTTCACATTGGCGATAATCTGCTGTAGACTTTCCACGAGTGTCAACTTGGAGCTCTGGGTTGCGAGGTCGTGGACCTGGGTTCTAATTTCCGCAAACAATTCATGTAGCTCGCTGATGTTCTGGTTGATGGGTAGGGTTGCAACAGACTCCCGAAGCAATTCAATTTCGGTTTCGATGTTTTTGATGTCGTCGGATTTGAGTATTCGGCTGAGAGCCCTCTTTACGCTTTTCAGTTCCTGCGAGGTAGACAGGGTGGTCACCGTGTTTTGGAGCGACTCCAAAGCTTTTTTCATCGCGTCCAACTCTGAGGCAGCTGCAGCAGCGCGTATTCATTCTTGTAATTGTGTTATGTCGTCCTGGGTGGGGGTGGATTGTTGCAAAGTTTCCACCTTAGCCTGTATGTCGTCGATCAAGTGATGAAAATGCGACAACTCTGATTCGATGTTTAGATTTTCCAACTTGGTGATCTGCTGTTGGACGCTGGCCAGAGTATCCCTGATGCCAGGCAGTTTGGATTCCAGTGCCTCGTGTACGTTTGCCAGATCATTTTTGATGACAGCAAGAGCATCCTCAATATGGGCTATGGTGCCTTGCAGCTTCCCGAAATCCTCGTAGTTCTCAAGTTGGAGTTTGATGTTGGCCACTCTACGGGCAATGGCATTCAGCTCGCTGGACGAAGAAAGATTGTCAATAAAATCCTCTATCGTTTGGAGTTTAGTTTTGACTTCGTTGATGGCTGCATGCAAAGCGTCCATTTGAAGCTCAGCCTTGATGCTTTCCAACGTAGGAATTTCGAACGATTGAAACTGTTCGTGTAATTTGGCAATCCTGGCATTCACGCGATCGTAGTCATCTTGAGTTTTTATACTCTGGATAATGTTTTGCAGTTCAGTCTGGATGGTGCAAGTTTGGTCTTGTAAGTGTCGCTTCAGCTGTTCCACATCGGAGGTCTGCGTTTGCTGCAGCTTCAAAAATTCGTTCTGCAGCTTGCCTATGCTCAGCGCCAAGTTGTCGAAGTTGTCTATTGACGCGAGGTCGGTGTACTTTTGCAGCAGCGATTTGAGCTCGGCGTCGATCTTGAGCACATGGTCCAGGCACTGAGACTGCAGGCTGGCTATCTCTGACTGGAGGCTGGAGTTGAGCGTGGACTGCAGGGCCTGCAGGTCGCTTCGCAACTTCTTGACCCTGACGTCGAGCATGGGAAGCTCGTCGCCATGATCGTCGCGTTTCGTGTGACCAAAAATATCGTTAGGCATTGTTACCACTGTGGTTATTTATTATAGGGTAGGTGATTCACATCTCCACAAAAAGAGGGATGAGTTTGTCGTAGTCGTCAAGAGCTCCACGTACAGGCGATCACCAGCAGACACATCGAACGTAGTGGTACTGTCCGTCCTATCATGAATGATGCGATAGATGTTCTTGCCAGAGGAAACCTTGACCTCCCCTTTGTTCTCAGGGTTTATGTTGAACTGCAGTTTGCCGGAGATGAGGAACCGATAATAATTCAAGTTGTTGTTGAATACATAGAAAGTTTTGCCCACATCCTCGTCGTACTGGGTCAGAATGCTATTCAAGTGTATAATTAACAGACCTTTACGTCTAGATAGCATGGAAGGCAGGAGTTCGTTGAAGCTCGACGACGACGTAGGCTGGACGGGCACTTCCATAGCTTGCTTCCTGAAGCCAAACAGGTTCATAGGCATGGTTATTTTATATGCTTGTGTTGATAGAAATATTTGCCAGCCGTAAGGTTGTTTTTTTTTAAGTGCATTGTATGCATTTCTTACTACTATCTAAACGATAGTGCCCCCAAGGCAACGTGTGGATACCACAACACAAAATACATCTTTTATCATCATGCGGATCTAATGCTACTTTCCTAACTTTGTTTGATGTAATCACATGGTCTACACTTTGAATTTTTTTTTCCCGGCTCCAATTTCTTCAGACAATCAAGATAGTCTTGAAATGAAAGTTTGTTTTGTACAACACCTTTAGCTTTCTTCGTGATGCTGCTCTCAGTTCTGAATGTATACATTTTGGAACGCAAACCGGCAAACTCGAGAATGATGTCACCGTTACACTCGTCTTTTAATTTACCTAGAACTTTTTTGTTACTAGATGGAATTCCAAATCTGTTCGGTTGAGGATAGGAAGAAGTATCATAATAATCAAGCAAGGACGGATTTTTTACATCTTCATATAGATTTGATGTTTTAATGCTATAAATAAAACTGTCGGTGTCCATGTAAAGTAATGAAATGCTATCGTTGTAGAAAGGATTGTAGTGAAATTGAAACATGTGAAGTTTCGATAAATATAAAACTGTTGCTCCCACATAAATTGGTTTTCGGAATTTTATCACTTTTATATCTAGATTGAAAAGTGACAGATTCTCGTTGTAAATTTTTCGTGATTTAAATCTAGGATCAGCCACCAACTTACTGCATTTATTTTCATCTGAAACCAATCTCACGTCCACGTGATTTCTCACGGTCTCCATTGTCTTGCCATAAACAGCATTGTTCATCAATTTGAAAAAATCTTTGTCTAAATCGGAAGTGGCAACTGTTCTATGTTGTGTGTTTGTTTAAATGTATGGTTTGAGCCACTCGGAATGTTTAAACCTGAGGATTCTTCTAATATCCAATACCTTAACACCCATCGCAATCAAAAACTGTAGACTTTTGTAATAGAAAACATATCTTTCTTTTTTCTCCAAAGTTAATAAAAGCTTGCGTTGATTAGAATTAGGTGGACATTTAAGTTCGGGTGCCGGTGGTTAATCGGAAAAAATATCATGCAAATTGTCTGGAAATTCAATATCCACTTCTACAAAGAAACCAAATTCACAATCTTCAAAATCAATAACATTTATGGAAGTTGGTTCTATCCATTCGGAACCTCCATAAGGAAGTTTCTGTACCATAGCATATCCATAGAGATTATTAACGTCGATGTAAAAAATGTAATTCGATGGTTTATTTGCATCATATTTTTCTTCCATGTGCATGTTGTTGGCTTCTGCATGTCTCTGTACACATTGTACCATCCCACCTCGAATCCCTCTCTCGATGAAACGTAACATGTCTACATCTGTTAATAATTCTAACTTAAATTTAGTTTGCAACAACATTGTAGACCACGCTAACCCCGGGAGGCTGAAGAAATGCGCAGGGTCCAACTTGTAAATAGACATTGACGTTTTCCTGAATGCTTGAAAAACATCCGCAAGTATTGTTACGTCTAATTTCAAGTATGCGTTGTGATAATCTCCGAATGTTTTACATCCTAGTTTATCCCACATCAGTTGTGCATGTTCGTATTCTTTGTCCGTAAAGGGCCTCCCCGATGGCGAAGAGGCAAAGTCATCGCCTTGTAATCAAGGGGTCCCGGGTTCGATACCCGGTGGAGACACGTGGCACAGTTGTTCGGATTCCACTTTAAACTGTAGGTCCAGTCCCGATTAGCCTTCCTGTGCATAATGTGGACTTAAAACAACAAATCAATTAATCAATCTTTGTCCGTAATTCCTGCTTTTCTCAGTTGACTGAAGAATTCTTTTTTGAGGAGGGAGAGTGTCGTCATTAAATTTAGATTCATTGTTTACGTATTCATACGGATAAATCCCTTTACTTCTAATCAGTTTTATATCTATGTTGGGAAAACTAGCTTTCGTAATTTTGAATTGTTCGTCACAGAGTTTACTTGCTAGAGCGTCCAAACTTGCAGACAGAAATCTGAACGAGTCAAGAAACCTCATCTCTATGGTTTTGTTTGTCCCCGAAATCTTAACTTTCTTACTTATAGAAATGTATCGTTCTTCATTTTTAGCAAGAATATATATTTCTTGTGTGTCATATCCAAGTTTCCGAATTAAGAGATGAAAATCGTAATTCGATCCATTATGAAAAAATATGGGGACAAATTTGGGCTTTTGAATTTCGAGGTTGCAATCATTACAGATTCCGCTGATGAAGCGACCGTCTTTATGCCAATGGTGAAACACTTTACGATTCTCGTTTGTGAAGTATTGATTGCACACTGTACACTCGACAGTTTCATCAAATATTTTTTGTTTGTCAACAAATTCATCGGTTT
The DNA here is from genome assembly GCF_977018435.1 of Lepisma saccharinum. Lineage (NCBI taxonomy): Eukaryota > Metazoa > Arthropoda > Insecta > Zygentoma > Lepismatidae > Lepisma > Lepisma saccharinum. The sequence continues at coordinate 193,655,336 of NC_139229.1, read as the reverse complement.
GGTTATTTGTAAAAAGCTGCCAATTTTCTCAACCTCCTCTTCCATCTTTTCAAAAGAGTGTTCGATAACATTCAGTCCACGGTATACATATAGTTTATTTATTTCATCTTGTCGTATGACAATGTAACCAAAACTATTTGGTTCATGAAGCTGGTATGGCGTTGTGGAGGAATTTTTTGGATTTGGTTTGCAAGAGGACAGTGGCTTCAGAAATGATTCCAAATCTGCGACGATAATGGTTGGATGTTCAAACAAAGCCTTGTACATTTTGAATTCTTCGACTTCGTTCTTTTTGGGCATCAACATTCAAGCTGGTTTGTTCTCACCGCAATATATTTCATGTTCGACACGTTTTTCAATAGCAATTTGCCGTGCGGTATATATTTGGTGATTGATATTTCTTCGATCATAACCTTGGACAAACCTCGATGTGATTTGCATACTTCCTTGCTTGACTTCTGATTAGTCGTGATAGTGAACGAATAAGGCAGTAACGGTGAATATTGTTGTTTGAAATTAAAAGAAGATTAATTATATGAGCATTATTATCGTTGATATCATTTATCCTGATGGGATGCACAAGATGTTTTTCTGACGTATAAGAATATACATTAATAGCAATGCGTTTTCCATCGGAATCTCGTGCGCGCGACTCGAACTTTGATATGTCTGACAATGCCACGGGGTATTCAATGCTAGACATTACATTTTCAAACTCTGTCTCGTACTGCTTGTAATGATAAACTTGCTCTGGATGATTTTTCCAATGAACAGGATACAGAGCTGCCATGATGCACCAAAGAAAGCATTTTGAGTCATTATTTTGAATATTTAACACTGCTTTCTTGCTTTGAATGTTCGGTGGTAGAGGGACGTAACTCGATGCAGAAAAAGGCATGAATTTGTTCACGTATGAGGATTGCCACATAAAGACCAACCCGACCCCTTAGCCTCGAAAGTGTCATGTTTCATAATCAACTCTTTTGACACATTAGAGTAAAACTCGTCCAAATTTTCAACATCTGCCAAATAAAGAGCCTGGTTTTTGGTACGATGATAAAAAACTTTTGTTGTACCATCGACTTTCTCATATTCGGAACATAAATCAACGTATACTTTTATGGAATTATTTTCAAGATTACCTTTCAAAGTATTCAGTACAAAAGTTTTCGCTTCACGCAAGAAACTAGGAATGTCACGGCCTGCTTCTGACGTAAATGATAAATCCTGAAGTCGACCATTAAATGCAGACCTAACTGGTTTATATTTATTATTTAATTTAATTTGTTTTGGAGCAGAAGCTTCAGCTTCAGAATAATCATTTTTTCTTTTCAATGTTCCTTCTCCGGTCGATGGTTTGAAAATTTTCAAATGTCTACTTAGATTTGGAATGCTAATTTCTTTTCCACATTGAGCACAGGCTTTAGAAGGTAACAAACGATTTGCTCCGTTACATCTTGTCTAATGTATCGATAAATTATTTTTTGAAATTAGTTTCCCACAAGTGACACATTTGATCTTTTCATTCTTACGAGTAAAACAGGTAGGTGATTCTATTTTTATATGCTTTAAAATATGAGCAAAGAAACGATAGAAATTTCAGATATGTTATTTATATAAAATTTAACAATTTTTATATAAAATTTAATGGGATATCACCAACTTAAAATCTAACCTGATAATAGTATTCCCTATGAAAAACTCTATGACCTTACTTGGGTTTTTCCGCCAAATTATATGCTTCTAGTCTCCTATACTTTGGTGGAGCCCGTTCAGGTTTTATCCTCCGCGATGTGGGTTCCTCTGCGAATCCAGCAAAGGTGAGAAATCAGCATTGTGCTCTGACTTATATAGATTTATAGAGCCAATAGAAATCTTGCTTACTTAAACCAATCAGAAAACACCACGTATAAATTATTAGCCGATCAAAATCACTGTTTTTCAGCTATCATATAAAAAAAATGCTAAATATCCCAGTTTCAATTCGATCCATCTGTCTGAATCGAAGAAACCGACAATTTGTATATTCTCATATCACTGTATGCTTGCCCCCTATTAGCACATCTTTTGCTGTTGTTTTCAATAATTGGCAATTTTCTTGAAGAGGTCTAATAGAACAAGATACGGCGGTATGAGAAATATGCAAATTTAAAGATATTTTAGCGAATTACGCCGGCATAAGCTAAGTTCGTATTGTTAGAAGGCCTTCGTCGTTGAAAATCACCTAACCCATTCACTGGCAAAAGAAGTTAAAAAATGTTGACGTACTGAAAAAAAATGACTTGTCCCCCTAAAGCATTCATCGAGTTCCAACATTTGCACATAGATGGCTCTGTTATTGCAAATGAAATAACTGACTGAATTTTATTGTCCAATTCACTTACCATGAGGTCTACAGTGGAGGTGTGTGAATGGAGTGCTAAAAAAGCTTTGGGAAGGTAAAAAATCAGTATGATAATAGGAATGTTGGTGGGTTGGAGTTTCAATTTTATACATGTGCACAGGGGAAACTTTACCTTTTTTATCTGTGAAGGTTCTCAGGTGGGTGAACATGTTGGAAAAGCACTAGTATATACATAGACCAAAGTTACATGGTTCTAGCTCCCATAGGAGTCGAGATACTCAAAGTCTTATAAAATGTCTAAAGACAAATATCTTAATCTTTAAGAAAGTCGACTTCCGGTCTGTCAAGATGTTACTTCCGGTCTGTCAAGAAAATTTTCTTAAGACAAATACCTTAAGACGTTTTCTAAGAAATTAATTTTCTTGACTCCTAATTGAGCTAGGATGATGATTATAGGTTTGTTGGATAGAGTTTGACGTAAACTTCTCTACTAGCAAACAAAATTAATTCCATCCCCTCGAGTTTCGGAAATATATACATTTTTTTTATTTTTTTAAGAAACTTGATTTGCTGGCTTAGTTTTCACCCTAATTCGAAAATTTAATAGCATTCGATAAAAAATTAGAAGTACTCTACAACCTATTAGACAGATGATGATTAGTGCTTGCTGGTTCCGAGTTTTTTTAGATTAAAATTTCAAGATGTAATTTCTAAGATGTTTTGTAATTCATAAACTATGGGCTGTAGGAAAACGATTCTTGTTTTATCTGCTATTGCTCGACGAGTTCTATAACTGCGAGCCCCCACTGTGGCCCCTCCAAAAGTAGTGGAAGACATTGAGGGGGGGAGTCACACATCATAAAAAATACATCGTAGCCGTTTACGCTGAGGGCCCCCACCTACAAAAAAAAATCAAATACATCGTAGGCGTTTACGTTGAGGGCCCACCACCTACGAAAATAAGGTTGAGCAAAAAAATAGGGCTAGAACATCGTCGAACGCAATAAAATCCATAAAAAAATCATCAAAATATGTCACAACTGAGGTTAAATACTAGGCATACCTACAAGGAATGCGTAGAAACAATACATTTCCACTACTATTGAATATAGGAATTTACCTAATTCACTTCAAGATATCTTATCTTGCAATAATCTTCCGTCTTCCATGTAGTTTGTTCTGCAAAGGATAGTAACAAAGCATACGGATTGAAAATTGAGAGAATTATGTATTATTTTCAACGCAGCTCTCTTTTCTTTTCCTTCCTTGATAAAAAATAAATCCAAACTGTGAAAAACTTGCCACAGAGGATTAATAAATATGTATCAATTAAATGGGATTTGGATTAATAAAAGTTGCAATTTTTCACGTCTACAGGGAAAAATTCACGCAGAATTCCCGGAGCCTGTAATTCACGCATAATTCCCTTAATTCAAGGAATTCCCAGTGAGTAGCGACCCTGATTACAGACAGACAGACAGACTATGATAGAAAGGGAATGATTTGCTATTTGCTATTACATATAGCTATCCCCAATTAAATAAAATCTTGAAACAAAAATTGAAAATCAGCCTTCCTCTGTCATACGCTCATGACATCCGATTTCGTCGCTGACTTGGATCCCAAACAATGTGGAAATTTGAAAATGGCACCTTCCCTATACAATATCTCTCTCCCATTCAACATTATCAAATGATAATCACCCTTTTGATTCCACTGGGTCCATCTAAAAGTTATTGTTTACAATATCTCGTCATTTTAAAAATAACTCATTAGTTCGTTCATACAGCTTGCTATTGAATTTTGTAACATCGTACAAGTTCACAAAGAAATAATAATTATAATTACACAGTACCGAAATATCTAGTCAAAGCACCAACAATGAGGTTATTACGTCACGGTTCTAGCATTTTTGTGTCAAAAGAGAAAGTAAACAATAAGAGCCGCGTGGTAATATTCAGGTTCCTCCATTCATATTGGGGGTTAGGCGTAGAGCTGACAACTCTGCACTGTAAAAAGCCATGTCAAGAATCAGCAATATAAGGCCATGGATGTTCCCAAGGTAAAATATTCCGGAGGTAAAATAGTCCCCCGTTCGGATCTCCGGGTGGGGACTACTTTGGGAGGTCCCTGGACTAAGGATAAGATCTACGTTAGGAATAAGAAGAATATTAAATTAGGCACCTGGAATGTTCTGAGCCTTTACCGGCCTGGGGCATTTCAGTGTACAGTTAATGAGATAGTCAAGTATAAATTAGATGTAGTAGCTGTCCAGGAAGTTAGGTGGCCAGGAGAAGGGAATTGTAAAACTAAAAATTATACTTTTTTCTATGGTGGTACTGAAAATCATAATTTTGGAACAGGCTTTTTCATAAATAATAGAATTATCTCGGCTCTTAAAACAATAGAATTTATTAATGATAGGATATCATATGCAGTTTTATAGGGTAGGTGGTGTAAAATTATTTTAATAAACATACATGCACCAACGGAAGATAAAGATGATAATACTAAAGATGATTTTTATACAGAGTTAGAACAGGTCTTTGATAAATTTTCTCAGTATGATATGAAAATTCTGTTAGGTGACTGTAATGCACAGATTGGGAAAGAAGAGACATTTAAACCCACGATTGGTAAAGAAAGTCTTCATGAATTAAGTAATGATAATGGTATAAGATTGATTACTTTTGCAACCTCAAAGAATTTAATTGTGAAAAGTACCACTTTTAACCATAAAGATATCCATAAATATACCTGGTCTTCTCCAGATGGTAAAACTCATAATCAGATAGATCATATTCTCATTGATAAGAGAAGGCATACTAGTATAATTGACGTTCGTACACATAGAGGTGCTGACTGTGCCAGTGACCATTATTTAGTAATTGCTAAATTAAGAGAAAGACTCTCAGTGATAAATCATAAGCAACAAAATCTAAAAGTTCTAAAATGTGATACAGGAAAGTTTACTGATGAAAGAATTAAGAAAGATTACCAAATTAAACTGTCAAATAGATTTGATGTTTTGCAGGATTTAAATGATGATGAAAATATAAATGAAACAGACGTAAATAAGAATTGGGAGCACATACGTAATGCAATAGAATCAGCAGCTAAAGAAAGTATAGGATACCATAAACCGAGAAAAAGTAAGCCATGGTTTGATAATGAATGTCATAATCTAATAGAAATAAGAAATCAGGCTAGACTTAGGTGGTTAAATAACTCTGATGATACAAATCTAAACAATTATAATAGAATAAAGCGAGAAGTTAACCGCACGTTTAGAAGTAAAAAAAGAGATTAATTGAAAAGCAAAATTAACGAAATTGAAACAAACAGCAAAAATAAAAATATCAGAGATTTATATAAAGGTGTAAATGAGTTTAGAAAGGGGTGGCAACCTAAAGTAAACTTGATAAAAGATAAAGATGGTGATTTTCTAGCTGACCCAAGCGATATTCTAAATAGATGGAAGAACTACTTTAATGACCTTTTAAATGTCCATGTAGGAGATAAATCAGAAGTGAATGAAGTACACACAGCAGAACCTTTAGTCCCAGAACCTAACTTGACTGAAGTTAAAGATGCTATTAAAAGGCTAAAGAATAACAAAGCACCTGGCATTGATTTAATACCAGCGGAGTTAATTAAATATGGTGGAAATTCATTAATTTGTCAAATTCATAAATTAATTTGTTTAATATGGAATAAAGAAGAAATCCCTCAACAGTGGAAAGAATCCATAATTGTTCCTGTGTTTAAAAAAGGTGATAAAATGAACTGCAATAATTACCGTGGAATTTCTCTACTCTCAACAACATATAAAATATTATCTAACATTCTTTTAACAAGACTAACCCCATATGCTAATGAAATTACAGGTGATTATCAATGTGGATTTAAACGCAACAGATCAACTACAGATCAAATTTTTCACATCAGACAGACACTTGAAAAAAAGTGGGAATATAATCAAAATGTCCATCAGCTATTCATTGATTTCAAAAAAGCATATGATTCGGTCAAAAGAGATAAATTATATAATATATTAGTAGAGTTTGGAATACCTAAGAAGCTTGTTAGTATGATAAAAATATGCACCAGTGAAACAGAAAGTAAAATTCGTGTGGGTATTAATATGTCTGACAAATTTACAATTCATGATGGGTTAAAACAAGGAGATGCATTATCTCCATTGCTCTTTAATTTTGCCTTAGAATATGCTGTAAGGAAGGTAAAAGAAACTAAAGAAGGACTAAAATTAAATGGTGTGACTCAGTTGTTAGCATATGCAGATGATGTAGACTTACTGGAGGATGATGTGAATACAATTAAGAATAATGCTAAAATATTTTTCAAAACTGCTAAAGAGATAGGTTTGGAAGTTAACAAAGAGAAAACTAAATATATGCTTACAGGCCGAAACCAAGTGTTAGGTAATAATCAAAATCTAATTATTGATAACAACTCGTTTGAACCAGTTTCCAAATTCAAATACTTAGGAGTAATATTAACAAATGAAAATTATATTAAAGAGGAAATAAAAAGTAGGCTTAATTCAGGAAATGCATGTTACTTCTCTCTTCATAAACTTTTGTCTTCTCGTTTAATATCTAAGAATCTAAAAGTTAAAATATACAAAACCGTAATTTTGCCTGTAGTATTATATGGGTGTGAAACTTGGTCCCTTACATTGAAAGAGGAACATAAATTGAGAGTATTTGAAAATAGGATCCTTAGGAAAATATTTGGACCTAAAAGGGATGAGAAGACAGGTGAGTGGAGAAGGTTACATAATTTAGAACTACATAATTTGTATTCATGTCCAGACATTATTAGAATAATTAAATCAAGAAGACTTAGGTGGGCAGGCCATGTGGCACGAATGGGAGAGGAAAGAGGAGTTTTCAGGATTCTTGTTGGGAAACCTGATGGTAAGAGACCAGTAGGAAGGCCAAGACGAAGATGGAGGGACAACGTCGAGATGGACCTAAGGGAAATCGGTAGGGATGGAAAAGAGTATATAGATCTTGCTCAAGATAGGGACAGATGGAAGGCCTGTGTTGCTGCAGCCATGAACCTTCGGGTTTAAGAATGCTAGAGAGTTAGTTAGTTTTAGTTAGTGGTAATATTCAGAATGTAAAGGATAATTGAGTACTTTGATGGCATAAGCGAAAAGCGTAGGATAGTTAAAGGCGAAAGGGAACATTATTATTAATGGCGCTTTGCATACAGATTGAAAAGTTTTTTGAAACACTTTGTATGAAAATGCTTTCATTAAATATCTCTTCTGTATGATTCTTTCAGTTTCTTTGTCGGTATAGGACTATCATAGAGGTAAAAAAAGGCAAAGTGCTACCCAGTGCTTAGCCATAAAGGCGTACAGGGGGTGTGGGGGTAACGCCCCACACTTTCTTGATCCGGTCATGAGTGGGGATGATGTGATCAGCATCAGGCCCCTGACCGCCTTTACCCCACAGGGTTTCTCCCGGGTACCCATGTTATTCGACGCTGGGTGGGCGCCGAGGCCGCTTCCAACGTTAGAAAAGTTCCCGGATTTGAACCGGCCGAGGATCGAACCCGGGACCTTGAGCATAGTAGTCAGACGCGTTCCCGACTAAGCCACCGCGGCCACTATCACAGAGGAAAAACATTTATTACAATGTACTTATATTCCCTTTAAGAGTATGAAACACAAACGTGTTGTGGTTTTACTATGCAAATAAAATAAACCACGAATGTGTGGGATGATGATCACAATACACACAAAGATAGCAAAACCTCACTTGTGCAAATGCTTGTAAACATTGGCCATTGAAAATAACGCGATACTGGGTCTGTTGGATTGACGATGATGAGCTACGAATTTTTAAGAAGTATTTTATCTCTGCATTTTGGCATTGCTATAAAGTGTGATAAACAAATTAGGTGGAACATTGCATGCAATTTGCGTAGCTTCAGGTGAACTGTATCTTACAATACGTTAAATCAATGCATTTTTTTGGAAAATAAATTAATTGAAATTGCACCAATCTTATTCAGTGTGCATCCTACGTACAACTAAAGAGGTATTGTTTAAACTCTTCCGGTTCGGGTACTTGTGCAGGATTATTTTCAGTGAAGAAATAATTTCAATATTTTTATGAAAACAAAATCATTATACACGTGCACCATTCAAACTGTTTTCCTAAATACTTGTTGTGGGTGTGAATTTTATGTTATTTCATGTGGTTATGAAATGGATAAGGAAAAACCACATCAGTGAACACAATTATGACCTTGCACTTGGAAAAATTATTATTATGTTGTCGACATCTATTGCTAAGTATATGCGTTCCGAAAATCGATCTCTGAAAAAGACATTTCAGACATACCTGATCTTGCTATTAAAATTGGTTGGAATTAGAATCACTGCCGTGGGTTTTCTTCCATTTTTGTATTTTGGAGATTTAAAGAGCACTTAAGAAGTTCGGCGACTGAAAATATATTGCCGCTCGTTTCAAACAACATGGAAATTTTGAGTTGCATGAAAGTTAGATATAAATATGATTGTCTATCCGTACCGATTGGGGTTTTCCGTGGTTTCCTTGAATCCCATCAGTTAAATGTTTTTACGGAACCTTCAACGAGGGAGAGGACACTTTCTTCCCTTTTTCTACCACCTTAAGTGACGTCCATTTTCTCATGACAGTTAAATTTAACTGTACAAATTAGCTACGTTCATTATTAAATCAACCAGTTAAGTAATTCCTTGGTACGAGGGTCACTATTTATATTTTGAGCCTTGGCAACACTGATTGAAGTTAGGCGCGATTTGACGTTTGCACGGAATCGTCTGGCATCATTGACCATAACGTACTTCAAATGTTTTGTCAATAGCCGCGTCAATTGGTGCAAACAAATGCTCAATAAATACAATCGTGGTGCTTCAAAAGACGTATATAAGATTGTAACAGGTGACGAATCATGGATATATGCATATGAGCCGGAACGTAAACAGCAGTCGACTGTATGGGTGTTTCAAGATGAACCCAATCCAACAAAAGTTGTTCGCGCTCGAAGCACATCGAAACAAATGGTCGCCTGTTTTTTCGGGAAAACTGGTCATGTGGCAACTGTGCCTTTAGAGGAACGTAGAACGGTCAACTCTGAATGGTACACAACAATTTGTTTGCCAGAGGTCTTCGGTGAAATACGGAAAACAAACAAACGCCGTCGGATCATTCTTCATCAAGACAATGCCAGCTGTCACACATCTCGTCTAACAACCGACTTTATGAACAGTCAAAAAATCGAATTGATGGGTCATCCGCCGTACAGTCCTGATTTGGCACCCAATGACTTCTTCTTGTTCCCGAATGTCAAGAATAAATTGCGTGGACAACGATTTTCGTGGGCGGAAGACGCCGTTGATGCGTTCAAAAACCATATTATGGAGGTGTCTCAAGAAGATTGGAAAAACTGCTTTGACAAATGGTTCGAACGAATGCAAAAGTGTATTGACCATAAAGGGGAATACTTCGAAAAACAATAAAGCAGTTTTCAATGCCAAATTCCTGTTTTTTCATTGTTAGGCTCAAAATATAAATAGTGACCCTCGTAGTACACATCCACACCATCCTGAAATATTAACTGAAGTGCAACATATTCCCACTTGGCCAAGAACGGCAGTACTTAAATACGGCCCTATTTATCTAGTTATTTTCCTAACTAACAAACTAACTCTCTAGCGATCTAACCCAAAGGTTTATGGCTGCAGCAACATAACTCTTCAATCTGTACCTATCCTGAGCAAGATTAATCCATTATTTTCCGTCTTTGCTGACTTTCTTTCTCAACGTTATTTCCCCACCCTCGTCTTGACCTGTCTTACCATCAGGTTTCCCAACAAGAATCCTGTAAACTCTTCTTTCCTCTCCCATTCGTGCTACATGGACTGCCTACCGAAGTCTCCTTTATTTAATTATCCTAATAATATCTTACTACCTTCCTAGCCCTTGTAATTTGTGAATATTGAGAGCCAACGTACTGGCAGAGATTGACATTCACATAAGGGTATTTTTTTCAGGTTTCGCGCCCACCACGACCAAAATGCAGAGCGTGGTTCCGAGAGCACGGACTAAATGAAACAAGTCACAGTACCGATGTACGCTGATGAATTCCTCATTTAATTACAGGCATTTCTGAATTTCAAGCGACCAATGTTTGCAATTGCATTCGTAATTACAAATCGTGACGTCTGAATTTTAATTCATCTCGCCGGTTATATCGGAATTTTGTTGCTTCCGTATTTGCAGAGCCTTCGGTTGGCCCCGCTGTCTGTGATTACGGCCGGCGCCGAGGCCTTTGAATGGATTCATTAACCGGTCAAATTTGACCAGCTATGTTTCGGAGCTCACGGGAGATTAAAATTTCAGGTGATTACTGGAAACAATTTTCCTGTAATTTAAACCGCAAAATAGGCATCCGTTTTGTGTAATTGCTTCAAATGAAGTTGCAGCGTAATTTAACTCCTGCTCCATGACTCTTCGTCTCTCTGTCTCTCTCTCTCTCTCCCTATCTAATTCTTCTTCGTAAACTATTTTTAACTCTATTGTGTGGTGTGATAGTTACAATTTGTCAAAACTATTTTATTTTATATCCTGTCCCACGTATATCTGGAGTAGGCGAACGAAAACAAGTATTTTCGCAAGTTGTGACGCGAGACGGCTCCACCAATCAACACGCGAGAGGGAACTGGATTGCTTGGAAGGAGGGGGGTGAAAGCGACTGCAATTACCAGCCTTCACAGCAGCGTATACTGCCCACTCGATTGCCTCAACTTCTCTGACGCTATCCGCAGCCTTACTCCAGAGATAGGTGGGACAGGGTATAAATGTAAGAGTCATTTCTGGGGTACATATAAATTACAAAGTAAATCACGCATTAATATTACAGAATACGTTTGTCGAAAGGGTACTGTGCATTCTTAGCCAGTCAACAACAACAGGATCTAGGCATAAGATATAGTGAAGAATAAAAATTCATAGGTAATCAAAAAAGGACAGACGCGAATGTCTCTAAAGTGCAGAGATTTGAACTTGGGACTTACGGAATGAAGGGATTTGAAAACATTGTAGTTTGCATACACTCTGTCTCGGAAATCTGTGGAGCAAGGCTGTGCATGACGATAGAAAAGGAGAGTGGGCGGAGCTGGCAGTGCGCACTGCTGTAGATGTCATCTGCAGCCGCCTTTTCCCCTCCATGCATTCATTTCCCGTCTCACGCGTTCATTTGCTGAACCTTCTTGAGTCATACTTGCTCAGAGGGTTTGTTTTCGTTCGCTTGCGCCAGAGATTCCCGATACACCGTGTAGCTGCAATAAAATTCTCTCACGTAATCAATCTTTTCGAAACAGGAATCAATTTCAACCTAAACTAGGCCAGGATTATGATTTACTTGTAATTCTCCTCTTACATTTTCAAAATTTATTCGGCATTTAAAGTCCTGGGCTTTGATCTTCTACGTGTACCTTCAACCCTTCCTTCCACGATCTCTCAATAGTAAACATACAGGGTGAGCCGAATAGAAATAGACAGTTTCAAGGGCAATCAGCCAGGTGATTTCCGGATAGGCTTCCGAGCTTTCGAGAGCTAACGTCACTCTCATCTTCAGGGATTGAAGTGCAGAGATAAGTCAGGGTGAAGTTACATGTAGAGACAGCCGCCAGGAAAGCTTTAAGAATTATTTCAGACAGTTTCAAATTTTGAAAGAAACAATATTATTAAGCACATGGCTGAAATAGTTGCATGGTTGGAAGAGTACAATCCGAAGTTTACATGGCTAAGTAAGTTACAAATGTTCTGTGTGTGACATATTTTGTAACACGACAGATATCAATGCGATAGTCCACTTCTCCTCAAATACGATTTTTCCCCTTGGACAGACAACCAGTTTCCTCAAATGTCTTGCTCCAATCGTAGATTGACCATTGTGGTTGTTGTTTACTGTACCGTGTTCTAAAACGAGGCTGCACGATAGTTAGAGAATTTGTTTTAAAAATTCAACAACACCGAAAGCCTTTTCGACTTGGCTAGCGGCCATATTGCTCGACTTACGCCAAGAGCGCTCACGTAATACTGACGTCACGAAAACAAACGAAAAGTGGAGGTCGTAAACTTGAAGACCTTCTGTATAAAACAGGACTAAATGCTTCCTGATAAAACAAACAGTTTTCGATTGACAAAGAGTATCATCTATTTCTTTTAGGCTCATTGTGTATTTCTGTAATGGAGAGCATCTAATATTTTTTCTGTAGTTTTTACAGAATTAATAATAATAATAGTAATAATTTGCAATTAAAGTTTCAGACATGTAAATACAGCTTTTGAAAATCTAAAATACGCGTAACACTGAAATCTCAATCTCCGTGGAAATTACATGGATACTTAGCGTCGCACGACACGGTTGTCGACCTTCACTGCAGACCGTTGTAATAATTTATATTGCAAAGAGAAGTACATCAAACTTTATAATCCCTCCTTTTGTAGCTTCACACGATTGACACTTGACATTTCCGTGCCACATGAGCCATATTAAACAGAAAGTACATTAAGCTCTCTATTAGTGTATATACTAATTATAAGCAATTTAGCTTCATGAATTTATTTTAATGATATAATAAGAAGACTTACGTGAAATCGATGTGTCCTCGCTAATTTGTTATAATTTCATTCAGTCCGTCGATATTATGAGGCATGTTTATTTTCATAAACAAGAGATAATTATACAAAATGATCCACATGCGATTAGTAAATCTTAATTTGAAACATAATTAGTTCAGATAATGAAGGTGATTTTGCTGTTCAATAAACATTATCACCTACTTAATATTATACGTTCAGAAGCTAAAAATATGTAATGCTGTAATTTTCTTCGCTTAATCTGTTTGTATGAAATTTGATCCATTACATTAAAATGTTTTGTATACATTATGTAAAACGTACTTAGAAGAATGTTTGAATCTGAAAGGAATCAAATCCCGGTTGGGTAGCCGAGCTTGTTAGGTCGTCGTCTTTTGATCTAGCCACAAAGTTCCAGGCTTCGAGTCCAGGCCTGAGAATGGGCCCATTCGTCAATTCCATCTAATCATCGCTCATCCTCATAGTCGCAATAAGTCAAAAGTGGTAGAAAAGTGGCGCTAAATAACAAAAATTCTAAATGCTAGGTGCAAGGAGTCAATACGTTCTTAAATGTAGTTAACCACAATTGGAAGAAATTAAGGCATATAAGATATTAGATACTAACTACATTTTTATTATGTACAATGAAAAGTAAGTACAGGAAATGCATTGTACAAGTCTTTACGAATGATGAATTGAGGATATAAACAATTGTGCTTCCTACTCGGATCGAGGGTTAGAGATTTGGCCACTTATTCAAATAAGCACTGTGTATACTGATAGACGTATATGTGTTACCAAGTATTCGAACCCGGAACCAATGTTTGCGGAGCCCTCTGCCAGAGTTCCAGAATATTCTACTAAGCATAGTAAGTTGAATCAGCTACTTCTGAGTTTTCTCAAATTTCTTTAATTAGAGCTTTAAGTTGAATTTATATAATCAGGAAAAGGTCTAATCATAGAAACTAATAAAATGTACACCAAAGATAAATTTCACGCTAGGAAAAATGGCCTATTTTAGATGCAATAAAATAATAATAATCGTTAAACAAGAACGTTCCAAATATTCACTTGGTTCCAGTGGCGGCGATTGGGTATCAAAACTGGCAAGAACTCAAAACTTGTGTGTGTGGGGGGGGGGGGCAAGAACAGTTTACTTCTCTTGGTAGACAAGGTTAGCATTAAGAGACCATAGTGCGGAGCAAGAAGAAGGGAAGCAACTACCCCCACACACCCCACCTAATCGCCGCCACTAATGGTCCCCTAATTATGATAATTATGTTGCAATATAATAAAAATTCACAGTTTTCCCTGTGATGAACATCTAAGAAATACTATCATATGTGTACGTATCATGTAATATATCTATAGACAATAGCTATAGTTTTAAAAAAATCATTCCATTCAAATAGCATCATCAACACCGAAAGCATAATAATCTACATTTTCTATCATAATTTATCTATAATGTACATCAGTGCACAAGGGACCGTTTCCACTATCCTGTATGTTAATGTTATATCATGAATTATGCACCTCGTACTCCCCTAACACGAGGCAAACTTGCATGGCCCCTCCTAATACACTAATTCACACATCAACATCCCTAATTGCATAATTGAGTGTTTTCATTGTTTGCCAACCTAAGCGCTTTTGTTGCGGCCCCTTCTCTCTCTGTGCCAAATTAAGGACTTAACACTCTCACTAATTTCCCCGCTTGATAATTCGATTTTTGTAGCGGTTCGTTTGACGAGATTGGTGTTAAGTGTGTGGGCGAATGAAAATCTTCACACTCGCCAGCCAATTTTAGGGCACTAATGAGTAAAAGCAGAAAAAAAACAAAAAAACAAATGCACGTTCGTTCATTCGAAGTTTATATGGATACGTGTAGAACGACTGGAGGTTCGAAAGGTAACATTTTATTTGAGACAAATATTTCCTCCAATTGTCAATAACTTACATGACAAGTGACATGGATAGGTATATGAATTATTCCTATTGTAGTCTACGGTTGGTACAAGCATAAAACAGTAGATAAACTAAAACAAATCAAATCAAACCGGAAAAGCCATAGCCAGAGCTACTAGGGGTCATTTCATAGTTTATGCAGGACTCTTCACGCTACGTGAAGAAGCAAAGTGCATTGCAAATTAACATATTTCTGAGATACGTTCAATAATCGTTGGCCTTCTCAATTCAGAAGTAGACGCTAATGTAAGTTCAAGCTCTGAAGTGCTGAAAAATCTTGATCTACATTTGGCTCAACAGGATACTGCCGCTCTGTGGCTGCAATACATTAGGATGCTCGATATTCTTCAGAATTTCATTCAAGCCGAGTTTATTGGGAACTGGATTTTACATCTTCAATCAGTTACGTATATATGTCCACCTTTTGCTGCATCAGCATGGACGTCCGCAGGATTTTTTCCAGGGAGGGGCAGGGAAGGTATTTTTTCCAGGGGGCAAACAAGGCACATTTTCCCCAATAATAGTGTTGTTCCCAAAAAAAAAACATTTGCTTAAACTTGAATTTATCATATTCATGCAATAATTAACACATATTATTTTGGCTGAAATGAAATTATATGTGTGAAATATATAATTTTGGTAGACTTTCATTTTCCAGGGGGGCCACGGCCCCCTTGCCCCCCTTCCGGACGTCCATGTGCATCAGGGGCAACATCTGTGCTACAATTGCACGTCTGTACGAACAGGAAATGATGAAATTGAACATGTTATCATTAGGTATGTACGAAAAATTCTGCAATGGACTCTAAGTTAGGCAAAGTGGCCTGTTTATAACAGTATTTTGCCGTATCACGTTAGTTCAATATATTGCAGTGGCGGCGATTAGTGGTGTGGGGTATGGGGAGCAGTTCTACCCCTCCATTCCACACACACTTTTTGCCCCCACACTATGGTCTCTCTCAATGCTAAGCCTTGTCTACCAGTGGATTTGACCCAAAATCATCTGCCATAATTCAATTTTCAAACAATTCTCTCTATTTGCAGTGAAGTAGAAAATACACAGTACTTGCCCCTCCCGCCCCTCTCAGTTTAGGCACCGAATCGACGCTACTGTGTGCATACATTTTTAAACAAAATCTACATGTAACAAACACAAATGAACGAAACGCTGCAAAAAAATATATTACGTTCTAACTAATACCATAAGAAATGGAACACGTAAAATATATGGAAACACATGACTCTGCATTAAAGTACATATCTCTTCAACTCCTGACTCTAAAGGCACGAAATAAAAACCATTATCTAGATAAAATCATGTACTATGAATTTGGTCTAGTGACTTTAGGACATAAATTGCATAGTTTCTTATATATTTGCTGATATTTGTGTCGGAAACCAACTTCTACTCTAATTCTAAAAAAATAAAGAAAATGCTTAAAGCTTTGTACTTCAATTAAGATTTATGATAGCTCTATCAAACAAAAACCATAATTTATCAAATTTTCTGCTATTTCATTTTGTGTACAATGCACGGGTTTCGAGATATTAATTCTTTTACTTTTCAAGGTGAATTTTGGGTGCCAATTTCTCAAGATGGCGGAGAACCTACAGGTCAGAGAGTGGTAAACTCTTGGAAATTGGATTCTTCACATTTCTTTTAATATAGGGGCAGTTGGTTTCATTTCTGTTGCAATTAGTTCACCAGACAACATTATCTTGCCTCGACTATTACCTTCTCTCTTTAAATCATTTATTTTTCATCATTTAACAACTCACAGAAATTAAAATTAATATCTTATTAAGTGAAGAGGCAGTGTATCGTCTGTCCCACCCGTCATAAAATTATTCACTTGTAGGTGTGTACAAATCTCGGAAAGTATTTTAAGGATATTTATGTTAGTCAACAGTGTTAAGTTTCATATTTAGTGTACAAAAACTGTAAGAAATGTTGCTTAACAATCAGTAGAATAGTTGCTTTAATATCAAAAATGTAGTTCGCGTGTCCCACCCGTAACAATGAGAATGTGTCAGTTATAACAATGGTTAAATCCTGAAACAACACAACAAAAATTGTGCTTTTATGCTTGTAACGTCAGTAGACTACCAGAGAAATAATTCTACAATACAAGCAATGCGGACAAACAAGAAAAAAATATACATCTAGTATATGGGGAGAGAGGTACGTACATTTCAGAAATATCAAATCATGATTCAAACGACACTTCAGAGAATCAAGTTCTTGAGAAGATTCAAGTTAAACAATAAAGACCAATTGTTTGAAGCGAAAAATTATACTTTGTTAAAAAATGTTTAACCATTGTTATAACTGTATCTTTAATCAAACTAAAAATAAATGTCTGATGTAGGGAGCGTGTGTTCTCCTGAAACGTCACAACAAAACCTGCGGTCTATTGCTTGTAACAACCGTTGACTACAACGGAAATAATTGTACAAAGCAAGCAATGCGTACATACAAGAAAAGGAAAAGGAATTATGTAACTGTGGGATTGCAGTGTCACATATGAACGAGCTATATATTTCTATTTTGATTATTTCACGTCGTTTCTCTCTCTCTTGGATTAATTGCAACGAAGAGAATGAACTGATGAAATGAATGAAATCTTCTATACCTTGACAAGGGCTCAAACCTACTATCTCTGGTTTCGCAGTGCGTTATGCTTATCACCACTAGTTTATGAGATCGAGTTTTGTTTGGGTCTTGTTTTTAAGTCTACTCTTATGCACAGATATGCTAATTGGAACTGGACCTACAATTTAATGTTGGATTCGAACTACTATGAGTCTCCACCGGGTATCGAACCCAGACCTCTTGATTACAAGACGACGATGATACCATTACGTCATCGGGGAGACTCTTTTAGATCAAAACTTTTATTATTGACTCCCAAATGCAGACCAGTGACAATGGTTGACATCAATATAGATTATAATTGTTCTCTAATATACCTGCCATAAGTCAGAAAGCCATCTTACATAACAGTAGGGGCAAATAGAGAGTTCTGAATCATCATTTGGGGCTCGGTGGGGCAGAGCACAGTTTGGTTGCACATATTCACTTTCATGGCACACAAGTACGACAGTGTCTTTGAAAATGTTGTAGTACAAGTGGCCCGGTACTGAATTTTCATTTGGGGCTCGTGGGGCTCGTCGTAGCCTTTTATGATGTATATTTTGAGGGGCACAGAGTTGGCGACACTGTGGGTTTTTACTGTAGCCTTTTATGAGGGGGGTTTATTGCTTTTTTGTTTACATCTGGTAACACTGCCGTAGTTTGACAGTGTTGTTAACCTACTGGGTTTTTTCACTGAGGCTCGAATCATCATGTGGGGCTCATCGTAGCCTTTTATGATGTATATTTTGAGGGGCACAGAGTTGGCGATACTGTGGGTTTTTACTGTAGTTTTTTATGAGGGGGGGTTTATTGCCCTCGGTTTACATCTGGCAACACTACCGTAGATTTTTTGACAGTGTTGTTAACCTACTGGGTTTTTCACTGTAAATTTTTATCAAAGGACCTGAGGGGTCCATGTATTTTTTATGTCTGGCAACACTGTTGGGGGCCTAGTGTTGGCGACACTGTGGGTTTTTACTGTAGCCTTTTATGAGGGGGTCTACTGCCCTCTGTTTACATCTGGCAACACTACCACTATTCATACTTTTTCTCACATATAGGTGTACGTGATGAATCACCAAACAGATTTTTCCTAAGTCATGAATTGGAGGGTTCTATGACAACCTATATTAATTCTCGTAAGAGAACAGAAAACACACACACACACAAAAAAAAACAATACTGTGGTCACTACAACAAATAGTCTTCTTCAACCCCAATCCAACAACCCAAAAATCATCCTAACTAGAACCATGTAACTATCTGCCATCTGTTAGAGGTTTTGTGAACTATGTGGTGTTTTGTTTGTGTGTAAAAAAAAAATGCAATGCTTTTTGCACTTGGTTATCATCACCTAACATGTTATTAATTGTTTTTTAAAATTAATTACAACTGAAAACTAATAATTAATATTATCTAAAGTTACTAATTAATATTATACAAATAATTGATATATTTTTTTTTGTTCTTGTTGCTAGTGTTGGGTAATTACAGTTGTTGCAAAATATTAGCTCTCGCGTATGGCAGTTTCTGAGTTTTGTTGGGTATATATAGACGAATCGAAATTTTACTTGTTATGTTAAATTGTATGTTAGGGTACATGGTAGGAGAAATCATTGTATATTAGAGCGCTCTTTTAATGATTTGCCTATAACTGCATACAGGCAGCCGTAAATTTAGCATAAAATATCCTGATCCTGTTTCTTCTAGCATGTGCGACGTTTGTTGTGGTGGGCTTCTTGGGGGAAATGTGATTCTCCCATGATGTCATCTGACTTACTAGTATATGCGATACGAAGAACAGGTGTGTATGTGGCTTACTAGGATTAGGCTCATGGTAATGAGGTCCTAGTAGCTGAAACGTTGTCGGGGTATTTTGCAAAAATTTTCCTTAAACAGTTAACAAATATAATATATATTTTTTTTAAATTCAGACATTAGATGGATTTTACAAATATATTTTTAAAAAAATAGGTTAGGTAATTGTGGCTTCTACAGCTCGCCAAGCAGGGTGCTCTTGCATAAGCTCTTATCAGTCTGTAAGTCAGCAACAAGCAACCTGCGCTAGAGGTAGATGCTCTTGACATCATGAAAAATGAAAGCTTTTTCACTGTAAATTTTCATAAAAGGACCTGAGGGGCCTATGTATTTTTTTATGTCTGGCAATACTGTTGGGGGCCTAGTGTTGGCCACACTGTGGGGGTACTGTAGCTTTTTATGAGGGGGGGGGGTTTATTGCCCCCTTTTTATATTTGGCAATTTTATTGGATGTTCCTTTTTTGAGGCTCGAAATTATTATTTGAGGCTTGAAATCATTATTTGATGCTCGTCGGTGTTGCCAACCTAACCTAACCTACTCAAACCTAACCTAACCTAACCTACTCTACTCTAACCTAACCTAACCTAACCTAACCTAACCTACTCTAACCTAACCTAACCTAACCTACTCTAACCTAACCTAACCTAACCTAACCTAACCTACTCTAACCTAACCTAACCTAACCTACTCAAACCTAACATAACCTAACCTAACCTACTCTAACCTAACCTAACCTACTCTAACCTAACCTAACCTACTCAAACCTAACCTAACCTAACCTAACCTACTCTAACCTAACCTAACCTAACCTAACCCACCCTAACCTAACCTAGCCTAAAGCAAGGAGCTGGCAACCTTGCTTGAGGCTTGCCTTACAGTGCATAAAGCAAGGTTGCTAACCTACTGGTATTTTTGCCATAACTTTTTACAAAAAAAGAGAGAGGAGAGAGAGAGATGGAAGAGTTAAACAACCGACAGCCCACCTACAGCTTTTTTTCTGTGTTATTTCCGCATGTATGCAACATTTGCTTTCAATAGACAGAAGGAATGTTAGTATAGCAGGCTCCGAGTTTACAATTTATTAAATTAAACAATAATTTATGTAAGAATATACTTGTACTTACCGAACACAAAATAATAAAAAGCACATGTGAATGTTTGCGTGTACAAAATGCTAATTAGCGAGAGTTAATTAAGCAAGGCAAGTAAAAGAAGCAAAATAGAACAACATATGGCGGCGTGAAAATATGTAAAAAATTCGATTCAGAGGTGGATCGAATTAAAGTTGGGGGATATTTTGCATTTTTCCCTATAATGTACAAAACATTTACCGTACATAATCTTTTCCATTTACAACAGTATAAAATAAGAGGAATGTGTGACAATATCCATATTAATTAGGAAAGTATGTTGTATGCTAGGTTAGCTAATTGTGTCTTCTACAGCTTCACTGTATAGAGGGAAGATGGAAAAAGAGAGCTCTACGGAAACTGACGCTCTTAACAATATTGTACGCCCGTGAAAATTATATATAAATAAGGCATAAGCGTATTATCTGTTTTCATGTCAGATTTTACCAACCTGTGAGCTGTAGTGTTTAGGTGACAAGCGACCCGCTCAAATATAATACTGTTGACAATATTGAACGCCCCGTGAAAATTACATATAAATAAAACTTAAGCGTATTATCTGCTTTCATGTCAGATTTTCCCAACCTGTGAGCTGTAGTGTTTAGGTGACAAGCGACCTGCTCAAATATAATACTGTTGACAATATTGAACGCCCCGTGAAAATTACATATAAATAAAACTTAAGCGTATTATCTGCTTTCATGTCAGATTTTACCAACCTGTGAGCTGTAGTGTTTAGGTGACAAGCGACCTGCTCAAATATAATACTGTTGACAATATTGAACGCCCCGTGAAAATTATATATAAATAAGGCATAAGCGTATTATCTGCTTTCATGTCAGATTTTCCCAACCTGTGAGCTGTAGTGTTTAGGTGACAAGCGACCTGCTCAAATATAATACTGTTGACAATATTGAACGCCCCGTGAAAATTATATATAAATAAGGCATAAGCGTATTATCTGCTTTCATGTCAGATTTTCCCAACCTGTGAGCTGTAGTGTTTAGGTGACAAGCGACCTGCTCAAATATGATACTGTTGACAATATTGTACGTATATTGTATTGTATAGGAGACTAGAAGCATATAATTTGGCGAAAAAAAAAACAAGTAAGGTCATAGAAAATAGTAAAAAAAAAATAAACAATTATATTTTGCATTGCACAGCATTAGGTATTAAATAACATACCCCCAAAAAATCTCTGCATTATGCGTTCTGAAAAAAATTGCCCTACGTGCCAAATTACTATGTCAAGTAAACATTTTCAAAGACACTGTCGTACTTGTGTGCCGGGAAAGCGAATATGTGCGACCAAACTGTGCTCTAAGTGTGGAAACAATTTTTCTATTGATAACTTCAAGCGACACCAGCTTACTTGCAAGAGCACTGGAACATCTCTACCGCAACCTTCCAAGCGAAAGGTAGAAGTAACCTCCCTCGATCCATCGCCACCTGCCAAACGCGTCAAGCTGGCGAAGAAAGCAGACCGAATTGCGTTTGAGCATTTATTAGAAGACTTTAACATAACATCAGACAGCTTCTGCGATGTGCGTAGTTTTCTGGAGAGCGAGCGAGCTAAGATAATATCCATCCTCAACGATGCATTGGCTACATACTCCACTAAATTCTATGCTGTGCTATGCTGCAAGTATAAGAAACCGTCTGATGAAATATATAAATTCTTCCATGCCACAAAAGCAAAAACACTGCATCAGGCAGATGTCACTGACCTCGACAGCATCTACGACAAGTTTGTCGAGGAGTTTGTGGCAAAGCATGAGGAGCATCGGGCTAAAGGCTCGGGCGGTTCGCTGTGTGGCGACCCCCACGAACTTTGTCTGAAACTTAGCAATTCCCTGCCACTGGCAGGGTCTAGCTATATTGCCCTGCCGCCCGAGGTTGAAGCAAGGAAAGCTGTTCTCAATATTCAGAACAAAGACACCAAATGCTTCCTCTGGTCGGTGCTGGCAGCATTACACCCTATACCTAGGGAAAACAGTCCATGCCGTGTTAACCACTACAAGCAGTATGAGTCGGAACTGGAGAATGCAATGGCCGGGATTGCCTACCCTGTAGAAGTCTTGCATATTCGCAAGTTTGAGGTTCGTGCTCGTGACTTGTTGGGCCTACAATTAGCCATCAATGTTTACGGTCTCACCGAGAACAAAAATGAGGTCCACCCCATCCGGGTGAGCAACGTGGGCAACAACAACGAGGTACGAGAAATCAACCTCCTGCTCATCAAGGACGAAACCCATCACCATTACACCCTTATTCGCTCTCTTTCCAGACTTGTTTCAAATCAGAAAAATAGACATAATGGTCACATCGTGGTGTGTCGCAGGTGCCTGTCCACTTTCGACAACCAAAACCATTATAAATTCAAACACTCTCGAGGTCCCAACATTGCTGCTGAGAAGCTAGCTCGCCACATGTTCTACTGTGGTACCAACGAGCCTGCACGAACTATCCTGCCCGAACCTGGTACAGTAGAGTGCTTTCGCATGCACAGTGCTATGGTGAAGCATCCTGCCTATATTGTAGCAGACTTCGAGGCCTTTCTTCAACCTCTGTCTAACTGCGAGCCCAACCCCGAAACATCCTCTACCATTCCTTTCCAAATCCACGAGGCCTCGAGTTACTCCTATGTTGTGGTGTGGCGAGACCAACATATTGCCTCCGAGCCCTATGTGTATCGCGGTCCCGACCCGGTCAAACACTTCCTGGAGAGAATGCAACAGGAAGCCATCAAGATAGGGAAGGTGCTGTTGGCCCCCAAGCCCATGCTGCCTCTGTCTCCGGAAGACAAGCATCAGCACGAAATGGCTCTAAATTGTCCTGTTTGCAAGTCGGTCTTCACTGACGATAACAAAAAGGTCCACCACCATGACCATTATGGGACCGGAAGCTACATTGGCCCGTGGTGCAACAGATGTAACTTGAGAGCCAGGGACCCGCGCTTCATACCGGTCTTTTTTCACAATGGCTCGGGATATGATTTCCATCACTTGGTCACACATCTAGGGTACGACAATGCGAGAATCAATGTCCTGGCACAGAACGAGGAGCGTTATATTAGCATCAGCAAGTGGGTGCCGATCCCCGACTCAAGCAGCAGCATCGAGCTTCGGTTCCTCGACTCTCTGAGGTTCCTCCAGGCAAGCCTCGATGCTCTTGCTGGGAAGCTCAGAGACGACCAACTAGCCATTACTACATCAAGTTTCCCGAACTTAGATGTCGCACTCATCAGGTGTAAAGGGGTCTACCCCTACGAATACGTCACAGACCCTTCCAAGTTCGAAGAAGAGTTGCTGCCTCCCCAGGATAAGTTCTACAGCCAGCTGAGAGGTTCAGGTATTACCGACGAGGAGTACAAGCATGCTCAGTCTATGTGGGTCGAGTTGGGTTGCCGAACTTTCGGTGATTACCACGATGCATACCTGAAGCTTGATGTGACGCTTCTTGCCGATGTGTTCCAGGCGTTTCGGGCGACTGCGATAAACATTTACAACCTGGACCCTGTATATTTTTACAGCCTTCCTGGACTGGCATGGTCGGCCATGCTCCTGCTGACTAAAGTTAAACTTTCACTTATCTCCGATAATGATATCATGCTTTTCATCGAGAGAGCTATCCGGGGCGGCATGGTCCAAGTGTCGCAACGCTTCGCACACGCCAACAATCACCACATGGCCACTGGTTACGACCCCTCCCAACCATCAAGCTACATCATGTACACTGACGTGAATAATCTTTACGGGCACTCCATGATGCAGCCACTCCCAACAGGACAGTTTAAGTGGGTTGATCCTTTATACCACGACATCGAAAAAGAGTGCGACGAGTTTGGGTTTTTTGCCGAGGTGGACCTTGACTTCCCCGAGAAGCTGCAGGATACATTCTGTGACCTTTCGCCTGCTCCGGAAGTCAAGTGTCCACCTGGCTCGGATCAACCGAAGCTCGTCATGGACTTGGAGCCCAAAAAGCGTTATGTGCTACACTACCGGAACCTCCAGTGGTTAATGCAGCAAGGGGTCTCGGTCAAAGCAGTTTACCACGTGCTCTTGTTCAGGCAGTCTCCATGGTTGAAGCCGTACATCGAACTGAACACCAACCATCGCACTGCTGCCACTTCGGAACTTGATCGCGATTTTTTCAAATTAATGAACAATGCGGTATTTGGGAAGACCATGGAGAATGTGCGAAATCGCGTTGATGTGAGGTTGGTGACGAAGAAAACACAGTGTCGTCGACTTGTTGCAAGCCCGCTGTTCAGGTCTCGAACAATTTACAACGAACAGATGTCTCTGATTCACATGAACCGGGGCAAGGTGCTACTCAACAAGCCCATCTATGTGGGAGCTGCAGTTTTGGATCTGAGCAAGTTGTGCATGTTCGAGACATATTACGGCATACTACGTGCACACTACAACCACAATATCTCGCTCCTCTACACAGACACAGACAGCTTGGTGTACCATGTTCGCACGGCCGATGCGTATGGTGATATAGCCAAAGTTCCAGCTCTTGTCAAGCTCTTCGACACATCGGGCTATCCCCAGCTAAACCGGTATGGAATTATGCCCCGGAACAAAAAAATACCCGGCAAACTCAAGGACGAGAAAGACGGGGATGTGATTGTGGAGTTTGCTGGACTTCGTGCCAAAGCCTATGCGATCCGGGCTGAGGGTTCTGTAACAAAAAAGGCAAAGGGTGTAAGCAGGCAAGTGGTTCGGGAGCACCTCAAGTTTGAGGATTACCTCGAGTGCCTCAGAATAAAATCGCCCATTCTACAAAAAGAGCATCGTATCCAAAGCGTCGATCATGTGCTTACAACTAATATTGTCAGGAAAGTTGCTCTGGATGCACACGACGACAAGAGGTGTATTCTTGAATGTGGGGTCCATACACTTCCGTGGGGCCACTATCGCCTCCAAACTAGTAAGACCTGCCCAGAGTGTAACAAAAAGTAATAGGCAATGCGAAAAAAAACAATTTTAATTTACTTCCACTTCCTCGATTACATGCATGCATGGCACAGCAAAATTAAACTTCTGGAAACTGCTAATTGCAATTTGTACTTATATATATAAAATTCCACATTTCTTATTGTGTGCTATTTTTTTCTTATTTATTTAAAACTGTTCAGTCACTCTTTCATTCTTGACGTCATACACAAATGTTTTCTCTGCAATAAGAATGACACTGCACAGAGTATCTGCAGGCAAGGCATCGTGGAACTCGCATACAATCTTGATGTTGGTACGATCGTTGACCACCACTTGCTTTCTTTTCGTGGTGTTGATGACGAACATCGGCCTGCGTGTTTTGAATTAGCTGGGCGCGTAGTACACGTCCACGCTTCCCTCGGTCACGCGTTTGTAAGCCGTGTAAGCTTCGTAAAGTTTGAGGTAATCGTCTTTGGTCATGTCGAGGTTGTAATTCTCGCGCGGGAACACTTCGTTCCTACCGTTCTTCAGATAAACGTTCTTGATCTTGCAGTCGTCGAACTTGCTGGAATCTTTTTCCTGATCGTTATCGCGTCCGGTCTGAAAGAGCACAACGACGAAATCTGGCATGTCGAACTGTATGTTGTTGAACTGTGTCGTCACGTCGAATTCCATGTGACTTCCCGACGCCATCTTCTGCACGCACTGGTAACCGTGAAAGTGAATCGGCACCTGCGGACTTTTCAAGATCTCCGCTTTGTACTTGAGGGCGTAGTTCGTTTCGTATTCCACCACCGGCATTCTCAATTCCATGCTCCGGATGACACATTTCGCTGCTTCGGGTAAAGTGTTGGCTATCGGCGTGGTGCCGTCCGGACCCAAAGTAGCGTATCGCATCAGTGCGTCGTTGTCGTTGGCCGCTCTTCGAAACGTGATCCTCAGTCCTCCCTTCCACATGATCTCCTTGTAGTCCGAGAAGAAACCAGGCAGCAGACGCATGGGAAAGAGCACCGTGTGACTTTTCGTCGATATTTTGGCCCCGGCTTCGAATCCTCCCGCTTGATAGTACGCTGCGTCCGTTTTGGATAATTTCAACGTTCCCACCGCCGTCGACGTGATGCCTGGATAATCTATTCTGTCGATGACGGTGTTGTGTTTCCTCACCTCCACCTGCGAGAACAGGTGAGGCACGAAGTTGTCCACGAGTATCAAGTTTGCTGCTGCGGGAAACGCGTCTCCGCTTTCCTTCTTCACCACGTCGAATTGAAGGTAGAGGTCCGCTCTGTGAGGATGAATGAACCCGTCGCCTACGTCCACGTCGTATTCGATCTCCCTGTTCGCTTCGTTCAGATTGGCGAACGTGCGACGGTTGGGAGGGAAAGATTGCAATTCGTAACTTTCGATTTGCTCCATTTTACATGTATGGTTATTTATTATACGTTGATCTCCACGATGGCCGTCGTAGTGGCACCTGCGAAATCTACCACCTCTCCTTTCTTGTTCGTCACCACCAACTCTATGTCGTCTATGCGGTTGCGACATACTGGAAAATAGATCGGCGAAGAGGGCGTGTAGATGATCGGTTCCATGAACTCAGAACTTGGTTTGAAAGTGGCTATGATTCCCGTCTGCTTGTGACTTCCTAACAATCCGTCCGAAGATTTCGTGATCATACCTTCCGCCACGTTACAGTGTACGTTCAGAGTCTCTATGGCCAAGAATTTAGGAATGTTGGTTGCTACGTGCTTGATGCCAGCTTCGAGTTCGGTGTCGTTCTCGAAACCTAAAAGTTCTCCCATGGTGCCCAGGTCCACGGTCTCCGTCGCGGATAGGATTTCCACTCTGTGCGTGACCGAATTTTGAGAAAGGTATGTGCCTTTGGGTAATTGAGCTTGCAAAGTGGAAAGATTGTATTGTCCTGGCGTGACGACGATGTGTTCGCTTCCGACGCTAATTTTGTTGTTGTGCTGCGTAACATTAGGTATGAGGTACATGCTGTAGAATGCACGCAGAGCCACGGATTTAGGATAGACGATGTCGTCGTGCAGCGTGAGTTTCAAGATTGAAGATTCGCTCGTGAGATGGAACACGCCCATCCTAGTGATGCTGTTTGAGGTTCCACAATGCTTTCTGGAAATCCTCGATCGTAGGGTTATTTATTTTAGAGAGAAACGCGAGCACGGAGAGGCAGAGATGACCGCAGTTCACGTCTCCGAAATTTTGAATGCGTTCGTCGTTGTAGTATATAGAGGTTTTGTTCGTTTTCAGATAATGAATTAAATTTGTAGGTGGAACACCTCCGAAAGAATCGAAAACGAATGCTTTATCATTGTCGTTTTTGTGGTAACATATCCAATGCGTGCCTGGATTTTCTTGACCGTCCAAGTTGACTACTCCGCATTCTCTTCTTTTAACGCTTGAAGGTAACGAGTCGGACATGAAAACTCCTCTGAAGTGTTTGATTTGTAACGGTTCGATCAGAGATTCAATGTCTCGGTTGGTGAGTGCTTCTGTTTCTTTTTTTTTAAACTTTCTCATCACGCCCTTTCCTCCTTTCTTCTCCATGGCCAGGTTGTGACGTTTCTGTTCTTCCAACTCGGCCTTGTTCTTCTTCGAGTCGATGACGGTTTTCGCGATGGCGGCACTTCCGCCGGCCAAACTTCCAACGGCCCCCAATGCTGCTAGGATGGCCGGGATGCTGAATATGAAACCTCCGATCTTTTGCTGTTTCCGCGAACGCTTCAATCTTTTCAATTGAGGTGTGCTGAGCAGCAATTTCATTCCGTGTCCTTTCGACAAGCAAGAACGTTTCTTCTCGCGTTGTTTCTTGGTGAGTAACCCATCGAGGGCACCTAGATTTTTAAGATTGGAGTATGGTATCTGGTACACGACACCCTTGGGCTTCATGTTGATGCTCTATGTGTTATTTTCACGGTATGTTATTTATATATATATTCTGAGATTTTTTCTTGTGTAGTTTTTTTACGGTATGTTATTTATATACCCCACCCCAATTTTTGTTTCGTGTTCATGGCGATGGTGGTACCCAGTGCGGCGACCCGTTCACCCAACGATGCGTCTCTGCTCACGAACCTTTCGAAAGCTGCATGTTCCAATTTTTTGTCTGCTTCGTGACGTGCGTCCAGATCCGTCTGCGTGGTGTTGTAGGCTATGTCGTGATCTTTGCATGCCGCGTCCAACGGATTCACACCCTTGTCTCCTCTCTCCAATCTTTTCTCGAGTTTGGTACCTGGTCCGCAGTACTGGTAGCCAGGTAGATGCATCTCGAAAGGTAACTTGTTGATGATGTCGTTAACGAGTCCCTTTCCTTCGGCCACGTTCCAAAATTTCGGAGGCAGCGTGTTGATGATTTTGATCAGGTAACCTATGCCCTTGTCGTCGTTAACGATGAAGTTGGAAAGTTTCGTGCTGATCATGTCCACGATGCCAACCTTCTCGTTGTAGAAATTACGGTTACCTGCATTCTCTTCGCCGGCTATCACCAACAATCGGTCCACGAGTTTCCTAACGTCGTCCACCCAAACGAATTCTTTGGGTAACGTGTTGTAGCGTTTGACGCCGCTGCCTGTTTTGACCTGGTTCCAAATCGGTTTGATGAGATTCCTGTACTTCTCGCCGCTGCTCGATTTCACCCTA
Source organism: Lepisma saccharinum (assembly GCF_977018435.1). NCBI lineage: Eukaryota > Metazoa > Arthropoda > Insecta > Zygentoma > Lepismatidae > Lepisma > Lepisma saccharinum. Next base: position 193,626,167 of record NC_139229.1, on the reverse strand, counting down.
TTCTGCGAGGCGTCGTTGTTCTGGTACAAGGCATCCGTCATGATCAGAATTTCCTTGTAACTTTGGTAATCTTCGTCGGTGTAATCTTTCGGCTGCTTTTTGGCGACGAGTTCCCACAGTCCCACCGTACCCGGATACCTGTTCCAACTATCCTTGTCGCCTAAATTGACTTTAATGTCGTTGCCTTCGAAGGTCACCTTCGATTTCCCAATCTTCCACACCACACCGCCGCCTTCGCTGGTTTCCATGCTGGGATACAATCCGAACACTTCATCCTTGTCGAATTTCCCCGTGCTCAGGTAGTCTCGTGCCAAAGGTCCCAACTCGATTTTATCCGAAGACGTGCTGCCTATGGCTCGACGTCGTGCAGGTGCATCCTTCAGTTCGAACGGCGTCGAAGGAATGCTCGAAATGGGTGTGGGTACGGCGTAACTTTTAGCTGCGAGCGGTACGAGTTCGTTGATCAAATTTTTATTTTGTTCCGTGACACTTTTAATTTCTTTACCTAGACTGCTGATTGCATCGATCACAGGTTGATCCTGACGTTTCTTCTCTTCGTAGAATCCGCGATTCTCGGATTTCCAACCTTTGAAGCGTTTCGCGAGGTAATCGCGAAGCTTGAGATTTTCGTCTTCGATTTTTCGTTTCGTCATGACGTTATTTATACACGTCGTTTCTCACAACGTTGCAACGTTTAGAAAGTCGTTGATTTTGTTTCTGTATTTTCCGTCGTTGGGTTTCCTCGTCATGTCGATCGTAGCGAATCCGAAATCGTCACCGTTCCAGCAAGTAGAGCAGCAGCGTTCCGAAAATTGATTGTAGTTCATGTCTCCGCCTACGTAGTCATCGTACGCATGCTTGAGGTTGGTGTGATCTTGACGAAACAAACATATGAAATTAGCGTTGTCGCGCACTAACTGTTTTGGAATTTTGGAAAACGTTTGAGCTAGGTAAAAGCAATCCATTCCTTTGTGACGACCTTGCGTGAAAAAGTTGCGAATTTCGTTTTGATTTTCCAGGATGGCGTCGTCGAACACAACGACTGAATTTTCACGACAATCGTCGAGTGGTTTTATTTCCGAGGCGAACGTTGCAATGTCCAGACCATCGTACAGTTTCATCAGTTGCTGGTATTTGGATTGCTCCAAACTTTTCGAGAACACGTACAGGTGCCTGTTCTTCCAATCTAACCAATTCGGTGCGAGGAGAAAATTGTCCACGAGCAGTGTCGTTTTCCCACATCCCGAAGGACCTACGATCAGACAGCGGATGCTGTCGGGAAGCAACTCGCCGTTCTTTTTTTTTCTCGTTTGACTTTCCAGATCCGGTAAACGCTTCACCACGTTCCACGTACTCACAAGATCACTTCGTTCGCGTCGATCCAACTCTTTTCCGGAAGTCCCAGCCATTTGACAAACAGTTTGTCACCTTTCCTACGCAATACTTTCTCGATGAGGTACGTGTCGGGGTGTTTCGTTTTAGAGAGTTCCTCTTCGTAAAATCTTCCTTTCAAAATCTCGCCGCTACTATCTTTTATTATATACGTGTGTCGGTTTCCGGGTAGAACTCGAACCACCGTAAAGAGTTCCGTGCTCCAATTTTTTGTGAATCCCTTCTCGAAGGTGCGTTTGAATTTGCTGATCCTCACCTGGTCTCCAATTTTGTATTTAGCTTTTTTTGTCGTGGGTGTGTACTTTGGACAGTAAACTGTAGAAATTAAACGCTGCTCGTCGGACTTGGTAACGTCGGCTGGCTTCATGCCTATCGTTCTGTGTACCGTATCATTATAGGTGTCGACGAGTTCCGGCAGGATGTCGACCCATTTGTAATTTCCCCGAAGCGTGAATCGTTTCCACATGTGTGTTTTCAAGGTTCGATTGAATCTTTCCACGATGCTGGCTTTGATGTGACTGAAGCTCGAATAATGTCGAATCTTGTGTTTTTGGATAAATTTTTGGAATACGGCGTTGTAAAATTCTTTACCGTTGTCCGTTTGCAGAAACCGTGGTTGTCTGCCGCCGCTTTCGCGAAAAATTAATTTGAATGCTTCCGTGACGCATGTTCCCGTTTTCGCCTTCAAAGGTAGAGCCCATGCGAATTTCGAAAATGTGTCTATGACGGTGAGGAGGTACTTGTTGCCCTTGTTCAATTTATGTACGTTTTTCAAATTGCCGCTACTCATCTCCACGAGGTCGCTTTGCCAGAGGTCGTCGATGCCCTTGGTTACCACAGCCAAACGTTCGTAGTTGCGGCGTGCAGGTTTATGCAATTCTTCGACGATGGCTTGCCTAGACATTTTTTCTTAGAGATTACGTTTCAAGAGAAGCACAAGCGTGATGGGATTCAAAGAGGGTGGTACTTCGCTCGTGTTTTGAATGATCAGCTTATCGCCGGCACTCACGTCGAAAACGGTGAGATCTTCGTCTTCGTGTATTTCATATATGTTGCGCGTTTCGTTCCAACGTGCCAGAGGAATGTTTCCTGCTTTCTGGACACCACGATTCGATATCAAAGTCATGGTGGGAACGCTAGCTTTTCTACCGTGAGACCAGTACGAAAATTCGTTTATCTGAATCGTGCCATCGAGGAGAAACTTGTAGTACGGATGATAAGGATGCAACATGTACAGTTTGTTACCTTCGACAAACGTGGAGATTCTTTGTTGATTGGGAATGCTGTTGATTTCGATGGCTTGCAAGGTGAACAATTTGGCGAATTTAGTGTCGACGCCGAGCAGATTACTGTGAACTTGTCCGAGTTTATTTTCGATGGGCAGCAAATGCTCGATTATGGCATCCGTTACGGCAGAAAACGACGGTTTGATTTTCACTTCCACCTTCAACTGCTTGTAGTTTTCGTTGAGTTCTTGCAACTTGGCACCGAAAGAGGCCAGCGTCGATTCCTGCGTGGATTCCAGCACTCCGACTTGATCTCTGATGTTGACGACGATGTTCTGAAAGTTCTCGACTTGATTCAATTTCGAGCTCTTCTCGGTAAGATCGTTCACAATCCTTCGCATCTCTGTAAACTGCGTGTGAAGGTCGGCGACGCTCTGGGAAGTGGGCAGCGTCGACACCAGCGAACTAATTTCGTCTCGAATCTGTTCCACGTTCGCCGTTTCCGTTTCTAGTCGTTTCAGCATTCGAGATATGTTTCTTTTCAAAGCGTGCAATTCTTTGGAGGTGGGGAGATTGGCCACCCTACTCTCGAGATCGCTTAATGAACTTTTGATGTCGTTCGAATCGGATAGTGCCGTCACCGCCGTTTTCAATTTTTCCAAATCTTCGCTCGAAGGCACGCTCGTCCGTAACGATTCCAAGTCACCCTGTATGTTGTCGAGTACGTGATGAAAATGAGCGAGATTCGTTTCGACGTTTAAATTTTCTAAATATTCGATCTTCTGCTGAACCGTGCTTAACGTGTCTTCAATGCTCGTCAACGCTCTCGCTTCAGCGTGAATATTTTTAATTTCTTCGTTGATCAATTCCAAGGACGCCTGAAGCGTGGCGATGGTGGTTTGAATGTGTTCGAAATCTTGATAGGCCTCCAATTGAATTTTTATGTTCGCGACGCTTTTACCGATGACCTGCAGTTCGTCCGACGATGGTAGGTTCGTCATTGTATCTTCCAAAGTCTGCAACTTGGATTTAATTTCTTCCAACGTGCTGGTGAATTCTTCTTGTAATTTGGAAACAACGACATGCAAGCGTTCTGCGTCTATATCGTTCACGACGGTTTGAAGTTCAGAGAAATTCTTTTCTATTGCGGAAGTTCGTTCTTCGATTTCGAGTTTCAATTTTTCCAAATCTTCATTTTTCGATTGAAATTGCTGTAATTTGGCCAAATCATTTTGAAGCGAATCCACGCTCAACTGTATATTTTGAACGCTGTCGTAAGAAGGTACGTCGACATAATTTTTTATGAGCGTTTTCAGTTCGGAATCGATTTTCAGAATGGGGTCGAGACATTGCGTTTGGAGCGTAGCGATTTCCGACTCTAAACTTTTGTTTAAGGTCTCCTGCAAAGCAATCAAATCGGTCCTCAACTTCTTAACTCGAATGTCCAACATGAGAATCTCTTCTGCGTGGTCTACACGCTTGGTGTTGCCGAAAATGTCGTTAGGCATTTTTGGTTAACGGTTATTTATAATAGGATAGACGATTCGTAATTCTACAAAAAGAGGAATGAGTTTGTCGTAATCTCCGAGAAGTTCCATGTAAAGATAATCTCCTGCAGAAACATCGTACGTAATGTTAGAAAGCATCTTGTCGTGCTTGATTCGAAAAATATTCTTGCCGTTAGAAATTTTGATTTCGCCTGCGTTTTCCGGATTCACGGTGATTTGAAGTTTCCCGTCGATCGGAATTTCGTAGCAATGTAAATTGTTATTAAAAACATAAAACATCTTGCCCACATCGTCATTCAGTTTCGTCCAAATGCTGTTGAGATGAACAATCAGTAAACCATTGAGTTTAGATAATACGGAAGGTAAGAGGTTATTGGAATTTGGTGGTGCAGTCTCCATGTTGATCTGTTTGCGGAAGCCAAAAAGATTCATTGTCTTTGTTAGTTATTTAAGAATACGGTCAAAGTTTTTTTTGTAATGACACGCAAAGTTTTTTTTTGTTTGCTTGCGTCACAATACAGGCACGCGCGCGCACGTGTGTGTGTGCGACACATTGTTCCCGAAAGAGGTTTACAAAAGTCACGATATATAAACATTTGGTCCCACAGTTGGAAAATTACGATAAGTTGCATTCAAAAGTTTCAAAATATCATATAGTAGAATTTTTGTAGAGTGGGTAGGCAACACCGACGAGCCTCAAATAATAATTCAAGACTCGTCGGTGTTACCAATTCCTATTTGTAGGTTAGCTTAGCCAGTGAAAGATCATATAGTGGAATTTTCTTCGGATGGGTTGGCAAAACCCAAGCCTCAAAAAAGGAACATCCAATAGAGTTGCCAAATATAAAAAAAAGGCAATAGACCCCCTCATAAAAGGCTACAGTAAAAACCCACAGGTCGCCAACTCTGTGTCCCTCAAAATATACATCATAAAAGGCTACGATGAGCCCCACATGATAATTCGAGCCTCAGTGAAAAAACCCAGTAGGTTAACAACACTGTCAAACTACGGCAGTGTTACCAGATGTAAACAAAAAAGCAATAAACCCCCCTCATAAAAGGCTACAGTAAAAACCCACAGTGTCGCCAACTCTGTGCCCCTCAAAATAAAAAAAGGTAAAGTGTTCCCCTGTGCATAGCACCACGCCATGAAGGCGTATAGGGGGTGTGGGGGTAACGCCCCACACTTTCTTGATCCGGTCGTGAGTGGGGGTGATGTGATCAGCATCACGCCCCTGACCGCCTTTACCCCCCAGGGTTTCCCCCAGGTACCCATGTTATTCGACGCTGGGTAGGCGCCGGGGCCGCTTCCACCGTTAGAAAAGTTCCCGGATTTGAACCGGCCGGGGATCGAACCCGGGACCTTGAGCATGGTAGTCAGACGCGTTACCGACTGAGCCACCGCGGCCCCTCAAAATATACATCATAAAAGGCTACGACGAGCCCCACGAGCCCCAAATGAAAATTCAGTACCGGGCCACTTGTACTACAACATTTTCAAAGACACTGTCGTACTTGTGTGCCGGGAAAGTGAATATGTGCAACCAAACTGTGCTCTGCCCCACCGAGCCCCAAATGATGATTCAGAACTCTCTATTTGCCCCTACTCATAACACTTAGCATAGCACTAAGCAAAAGCCATTTCTCCTTAAATTAGATACATTCAATTATTAATGCCACTATAAATGCTGCATAAACTGAATAATAGTGACGTTTAAATCTTTCCAGAATAACGTACAGACACAGTAGCTAAAATAATTCCATATAACCCGCTTCTAACGCCTAATATCAGAAAACGATTATTTTTTGTCTCTAGCAATCTGCAGTGGTTCTCAAAGTATGCGCCGGAGCTCCCTGGGGCTGCAATACAGGGTCGCCACGAAATGTTCCAATATTTTCACTGAAATTATATCCCTTTCCTTACCTTACCATCCGACTCTACAGCCCCTGGTGGGCCCTGCCCTCTTCCACAACGTGCCTCCAGCCTTCTCTATTTTGTATTATTGTCTCCCATTCTCATATTTCCATCTTCTTCAGGTCCTGGAGTACTTCATCCCTCCATCTTGATTTTGGTCTCCCTCTTCTTTTCTTTGAATACATTCTTTCTTTCATTATTTTCTTTGGCAATCTTTCCTCTCCCATTCTTTCTAAGTGCCCCATCCATCTGATTCTTTGTGATTTTATGAATCTAACTATATCTTGTCCATCGAGTATTAAATCTATTTCTTCGTTATTTCTGATTCACCATTTATCATTCGTTCTTACGGGTCCATAGATTTTCCTGATTATTATTCTTTCAAGAACTCTCAGGTGATTTAATCTTCCTTGGAGAGAGTCCACACTTCAGAGCTGTACGTAATTACTGGTCTCACTAAAGTTTTATATACTATCATTTTAGTTCTCCTGCCGATTAGCTTGCTCTTGAATAACTCTAGATTGGCGTAGTATGCTTTGTTGCCTGCTTGCATTCTGTCCAAAATTGTTTTGCTCATTTGATTGTTGTTATTTATTACCATTTCCAGGTTTTTAAAGCTTTGAACGGTTTGTATTTCTGTATCCTCTATTTGTATGCTGTGCATTTATCTGTATTTGCTTTTAATGACACAATCATAAATTTTGTATTTTCGGTGTTTACCTGTAGTCCTACTTTCTCTGTTTCTGTTTGCAGTTGTTGAAATACTTGATTCATTAAATTTTCTGTCCTTGTAATGATCGTTACATCGTCTGCATAGGCGAAGAATTGGTAAATATAGTCTGCCTTTTGTTAATTGTACTAATGGCTCTGTGAAGTGCAATGTTGAAAAGGGTAGTTGACTGTCTATCTCCCTGTTTTACTCCGCTGTTGATGTCAAAATAAGTGCTTATCTCATTTCCAACTTTAACTTTCTTTTTTTGCTATTGTATGCTCAGTGATCATTTATATTAGTCTCACTACACTATGTGGGTAGTTCAATTATCTCATGATCTGCAATAATTATTTTTCTTCTTACACTGTCAAAGGCCTGTTTCAAATCTAGAAAAAGCATTTAAAAGGTTACGTCATGTTCATAGTACTTTTCTATGATCTGTCTTGTTACGAATAGTTGGTCTGTTGTTCTTCAATTTGATCTAAATCCACACTGATATTAATCTAGTATCCTCTTTGTGTAGTTCTTAATTCTCTCATTTAAGATTCCTGATAGTATTTTGTACGTTACACTCAGTAATATTATGCCTCTGTAATTTGAGCATTCCAATTTGTCTCCTTTTTTACCATTAATGCCACTACAAATGCTGCATAAACTGAATCACAGTGACGTTTAAATCTTTCCAGTATAACGTACAGACACTAGCTAAAATAATTCCATATAACTCGCTTCTAACGCCTAACATGAGCAAACAATTATTTTTTGTCTCTAGCAATCAGCATGTTAGTCCAGTGGTTCTCAAAGTGTGCGCCGCAGCGCCAGGGCGCTGTGGCTACCTTACAGCGGCGCCACGAAATGTTCCAATATTTTCACTGCAATTATATAATTGTTCCATATAACTGCATATTTTGTACTTTTTACATGTAAAATGTTTCTGAATTTGAAATATGTGTTCATTTGTTAACTTTTAAGGCAAGCAACCTAACCACACTAACAGAGCGTTGCAAGTGTTAGATAGGCCTACATTCTGACTTGGGTGCCAAGGAAACATCTTTAAACACACAGAGCGCCAAAGTTTGGAAACCTCTGGGTTAATCTATAACCATACTTGAAGACAAACAGTATAACGTCACAACAAAATTACAATATATTATTAAACACAAGTATACTTAAACATACAAATCCACAGAGTGGGGTGTCACAAGAGATCGCAAAAGAGGACTAAAAAAGTCAATGTTTTCAGGCATAGCAAAACAATTTAAATATGGATCATCAAAGTTTCAAAAGATGATAAATTTACAAGAAAACAATTTCGATGCTGCTTTCAAATTGTGCTCTGTTAGTTGTATCCGCATTTTTTCAGGAGTAGCTGCACCAGCAGACAGATCAGCATATTTTTATAATGCACTGTACGACCAGCCCCTGTATAATTTATAGCATGACCTTATTCTTGAGCAAAGCATTATGAATGCACGCAATATGGTAGCGATGATAATTTCATCTCCCAAGACTATCATATTTTTTTGTCGGCGTTAAGGGGACGGGAGAAGAACGGAAATTGAAGGAAATGTCGTGGAAATTCCGTGTTGGGGCTCTAAGACGCCGCTAGAAGCCATTACTCCGCGTGTGGTTTCTGGGGGGAGGAAGGGGGCGCCTGCCTCGTGTGAATTTAAACTACCATCGCGTCGTCCGCAATTACCCGAGTCAGCAAAGGGGCCGATCTTCCGAACCGTGAAAGAGAGGCTCTCCATGGGAGGGCCTCATAAAGCCAAAGCACATTCATAATTTGCTTGTTCGTCGAATCAGTGGAGCGTGGTGCGGCCCCCAGAATTAAGATTGTCGCCTCTCCTTCCTCTAGCCACCCGCTGCTTTTAATGCAACGCTGTCCTTTTCTCTTTTTTTAATCTAAGCCCCCGGGCGTTCTTAAGTTCTGGAAACTGACACCGTAAGGGAAGGCGGTCCCAATAGGAGGTCATTATACTTGGCAATTTGGTGCAATATATGTACAACGTCTTGCCTTGGTAATGAAGCTCTTGCTTTCTTGTTCGCGGGTATTTGGCCGAGTTGAGGGTCGGATTTACTCTGTCGTTGAACAAAGACACTATGTATGAGATAATTTGCTTGGCGCTGTAATCTAGACTGTAAGATGTATATCTTACATTCGCAGCGTCCTACGTTTTCCTAGCGGCAAAAGCTACGTGAAATGTTTTCAAAATATACGGAATTGTGAAATGATGAAAACTTTGTCAATCCACCTATATCGGTCTGTCGCAAGGTCCGTTGACTTGTTTGCCGCCTGCTTTGGAAGGTCTGTTCATAACGACCCTTTTCAACAAGCCGAGGTGATTGTAAAACTGTGACGTCATAGTAATGACAGATCGCTGGGGAAAGTTTGGTATCCGCTAGTTTTAGAAAGGGAAACTTGTTTCTCTGTTCTTTCCTTGCGCTTATATTCGTGTATTTCCAGTAATTTTTTATGCGTTTCATATTGTAGTGTCTGGGTGACATTAAATAATGTCTCACTGTGCTGCAAGCGCATAAATATATATATATATATATAAAAACGAAAAATGCCCATAGTTTTTACCGCATATTTCCGTCCGATGAGAAGTTTCGAGCAAATGCTATTTTAAAAAAAGACAAAATTCAGGTTGCTGTTTTTCATTTTATACCAGTGTGTTACGAATGTGATTTATAATCCGAATTAGTAGGAATTACAGCAAAGAAGAGTCTGAAGAAAGGCGCCGTTCCTACAATGATAACAGTGTTCTTGCAAAACTTGTGAAGTTGGAGTTGCCAAATGTGGATCTTTTCTTTTTACGGAGTAAATGATCTGACTACCATTCTGGAGACTCGGGTTCGATCCCCGGTGGGAGAACCGGGATTTTTTGCACATGTTCAAGCGGCTCCGTGCCCAGCCAGCATCGTACAAAGTGGGTACTTGGAGGAAACTCTGGGCGATAAAAGCGATACTTAAAGTGCAGCACATTGAGAGCTTTGTTTATAAATTTGACCTGAAAAATGGAAAGTGGTTATATAAACCTCTATCACCGAAATTCAGATAGTAAAATTTCCGAATCGAGATTTTAGATTTTTCGGAATCTGGATATTTTTTGGCCATCCTTAGTGTGAAGGCAAGATTGCTAGGAAAAATGTTCTAAGTGTGTCTGTTAGATCGAGAACAAGAATCTTGATTACTCCTATGATTCGTCTGTTCACTACAGACACGTATCCAGAAATATGTTTCGGGAGGGGGGTCTAAACCAAGTATCTTAGGAATAATAATAATTATGATAATAATCATAATAATGTTTTAATTAAAATAATTATATTAAATCAAGTTTATACTAATTACAATACATAAATTAATATTATATTATTATTGTACGAATAGATAAAAAAAACTGTATAAGAATAAGAGATATAACCGCGCATATTCATTACCAGTAGAATAATCAGGCCGGTTGACCAACCTCTTGTGAGGAGCTGAGTGAGGAGCTCGCCTTAATGGATTTCTCTCGTAAGGCATGAGCTCTATTTGATGGCGCAGTGTTGCTAGCTTCTTACTCGAAAAAATCACCAAGGTTTTTGGGGTAATCTAACCTAAAGCAAGGAGTTGGCAACCTTTTTCTCGCAGTGTTGCCAACTCCTCACTCGAAAAATCACCAAGGTTTTTGGTTTAACCTAACCTAAAGCAAGGAGCTGGCAACTTTTTTCTCGCAGTGTTGCGAACACTACACCCGAAAGTAAAGCTCGGTGGGGCTTGCTTTGATGGTTTGCTCTTGTAAGGCATAAACCCCCCCCCCTCCCCCTATTTTCGGACACAGTATTACCAACATCTTACTCGAAAAAAATCACCAAGGTTTTTGGTCTAACCTAGCCTAAAGCAAGGAGCTGGCAACCTTGCTTGAGGCTTGTTTTACAGTGCATAAAGCAAGGTTGCCAACCTACTGGTACTTTTGCCATAGCCTTTTACAAAAAAGAGAGAGAGGAGAGAGAGGGAAGAGTTAAACGGCCGACAGCCTACCTACAGCTTTTTTTGTCTAACCTAGCCTAAAGCAAGGGGCTGGCAACCTTACTTAAGGTTTGCTTTACAGTGCATAAAGCAATTTTTGCCAACCTACATATACTAAACAAGGAAAGCCGGCACTGCCGTAAAAGAGAGAGATGGATGGATGGGAACACTACGCGGGTTCAACGTCATCAAATCAAAATCGCCTTAATGGTTTTTTCTTGTAAGGCATGATTTCTATTTTCTCGCAGTGCTGCCAACTCCTACCTACACTTTTTTTTTTAGTTGGCAAGGGCTAGAGAGAGAGAAAAACCTATAGCTGGGAACAGTAATGAGCGAATGTGCCATATCGTAATTTTCCAACTCCCGGGGGGCCAATGTTTGTATATTGTAACCTTTGTAAACCTCTCTCTCTCGGGGGAACGACGTGCCACACACACACACACACACACACACGCACACAAACACACGCACGCGCGCGTGTATTGTGACGCAAGCAAACAGACAAAATAATAATAATTGTTGTTTTTTAGGATTCCTGGCCCCCATAACCCCGCCAGGAGTGCGTGGTGCCCAACCAAAAAAGTAAAGGTTTTCCCGTACGGCCTTCGAACGTAAAATTGATTGACGTGTGGGGGGGGGGGCGAATCTCTTCCGGAATGTTTTTCAATTCGTACATCTGAGCATACATGCTATTCATCATCAATTTAGCCGTGTTCTGTTTGACGTCCATTTCGAGCAGTTTGCCCGGCGGTAAAGTCTTATTGTTTTTAAATTTTTTGATTTTTTTACGCAAGGCCAAGATCTTACGGATGTACGTGACATTAAGCGTGTCTCGTGAAAAATACACGTGAAGATCAGCTTCCGTACAACCGGCTGGATTTGTAACGCCGCGATAAACATCAACTTCCGTACCGGGCAGAATGCCTGTTCCGGCGTGGAATTTGCGCCACTCCCAAGTTCACGTTGAAAGGGGAGAGGCCAGCTGCTACTTTGGCCATGCACATGCCCCCTTAACTTGCCCCGTAGGACACGTTCTGTTCTCTTACAAGAATTAATATAGGTTGTCATAGAACCCTCCAATTCATGACTTAGCAAAAACGATCTGTTTGGGGATTCATCACGTACACCTATACGTGAGAAAAAATATAAATAGAACCTATGTTAGTAGATAGAAAAAGAGAGTTCACAAACCGAAAATGAGGCTCGCCTTAATGGATTTCTCTCGTAAGGCATGAGCCTCATTTTCTGGCAGTGTTGCCAGCTTCTTACTCGAAAAAACCTTAATGGATTTCTCTCGTAAGGCATGAGCCTCATTTTCTGGCAGTGTTGCCAGCTCCTTACTCGAAAAAATCACCAAGGTTTTTTTGGGGTTTAACCTAGCCTAAAGCAAGGAGCTGGCAATCTTGCTTGAGGCTCGCCTCAATGGATTGTTCTTGTAAGGCACGAGCCTTATTTTCTGGCAGTGTTGCCAATATTTTACTCGAAAAAATCACCAAGGTTGTTTTTGGGGTTTAACCTAGCCTAGAGCAAGGAGCTGGCAACGTTGCTTGAGACTTGCGTTACAGTGCATAAAGCAAGGAGCTGGCAACCTTGCTTGAGGCTTGCGTTACAGCGCATAAAGCAAGGTTGCCAACCTACTGGTATTTTTGCCATAGCCTTTTACAAAAAAAAGAGAGAGGAGAGAGAGAGGAGAGAGAGAGAGAGAGGAGAGAGAGAGGGAAGAGTTAAACAACCGACAGCTGCCAACACCTACTCTAACCTAACCTAACCTAACCTAACCTAACCTAACCTAACCCAACCTAACCTAACCAGGTCTAACCTAGCCTAAAGCAAGGAGCTGGCAAGTTTACTTAAGACTTGCCTTAGTGCATAAAGCAAAATTGCCAACCTACTGGTATTTTTGCCATAGCCTTTTACAAAAAAGAGAGAGAAGAGAGAGGGAAGAGTTAAACAACCGACAGCCCACCTACAGCTTTTTTTGTCTAACCTAACCTAAAGCAAGGGGCTGGCAATTTGCTTGAGGTTTGCTTTACAGTGCATAAAGCAATTTTTGCCAACCTGCATATACTAAACAAAGAGAGCCGGCACCGCCGTAAAAGAGAGAGAGATGGGTGGATGGCAACGCAGTATGTGTGTGCGTGTGTGTGTGTATAATATGTAGCATTATTAACTAGAGTGTGTTGGCAATTTACTTACAACTAAGAAAAATAGAGATGGCAACGTTGGTGTAAGATGAAGAGAGAGAGAGAGAGACCCATTGGCTGGCAACAGTAACGAGCGATGTCCTCCCTCTTCTGTGCAATATGATATTATGATGTTACTGTAGTTTTTGACGGGGATTACGAGAACCCATCCGCTTAACATTTAAATGCTAATTTTAAATGGCTATCTCCCGTGAAGGTTGCACAGCAAGACAAGATGTCAAATATTGTTTAAACTATCCAAGCAATTTACGTGAAAATTTTATATATTGAAGTGGAAGTATAGTAATAAGTATGCACATATGTAGTTTACTTGAAAGATAATTAGAAACTCACCTAATAAATTTGATCACACACATCGTTGCATTCCATTTCCATTCCTCAACCTTTTATATTTTTCCTGCCACAGCCACCTCTTCCTCACTTTCACTACATCCTTCAATTTCACTAACATAAAATGCCAAAATCCATATTTTCTTTTTCATCGCTATCGAAAAGCAACTTTTCAATCGCAGAATCATCTACAATATTCTTATGCAACATGTTTGCAAGACGTAGCAAATGAAGATTTGTTTACATGAGAAATTACTGAACAAAACACGCTTGAAATGGTATGAAAAACTTAGCAGTACAAACATACACGTCATAGATTTGAAAGATCATACAACCTCTGCCATCTATTGAATGAAAAAGGAACTACATGATGAAAATCGGGAACCCGTCGATTCGACGACTAGTATGGGGACAGCACAACACAACACACACACGCTATTGTAAGAGAGAGATGGATGACTGGGAGGGACAGCATTTCTGGCTATTCACAGTGGCGGATGTACTTCCTGTTTTTAAATGCTAACAATAATGATGGAATTTCATGCCGACAGAGCAGATTTCTACTAGTCCACGTTGTTAACCTACATATTACTCCTCGACTAATAAAACTAGAAGCTTGAGGGCATTAATATTAGACCGTCACAGACTTTTACATTACTCATCACTAATGCTGCCAGAACCAAGTTTCCTGCTTCTATTCATAAACCAAAAAAAAGACGGGGAGAAAAGAAACATGTACACACTTCCGTCGCCATTTTATAACAACTAGGGGGAGTGGGGCGGGAGGCAGGCATGTAACGGGAGATCACACAAGCGAGCTTCCTCTATTCTGACTAATAAAGCATCATTCTACTCTGTGAGCTGCAAGAAGAATATTGTGAGCTGCAAGAAGAAAATTGTGATTGTGAGCTGCAAGAAGAAAATTGTGATTGTGATTGAAATTAACTAACGTGAGTAAATTTGTTTGTTAGCTTGGATAAGTTGGCTTTGTGTTATATAAATAGGTAGTGTTGCACGCAAAAAGAAGAGAGAGAAAGTATACAAGTTTTAAGTGTGTTGCATGTATCTCTCTTGTTTTTTTTCTTGCTTGTTTTATATATATATTTATTACATATTACTATATACATCAGGCATATGTACATCAGAGTAACGAGGTTCTGGCGTCTGGCAGACCAGTATAATTTTGCGTGTGTTAGCCCGTTTTTTTTGTGTGTTTGATATTTAGTGGAGGTACATAGTGTTTCGAATTTTATTATTATTTAGTTTTATACACAGAAAAGATATTAAACATAAAATTAAATAAAATATATCTAATTATGTTTTTTTTATCACGACAAGCATTCACAAAAAATAACAATAATGTGGTTTAAAGTTTTTAACGTAATTGCTACGTAAACAAAATGGCCGACTTGCAATGAGTGTGTCAGTTTTTTTAAGCCTAATTGCTACGTAAACAAAATGGCCGACTTGCAATGGCCGTGTCAAATATGAATAGATTGAGAGATGGAAAAAGAAGTTAAATATGCTTAAATAAAGTGCTCCTCCGTGCATAGCACCATACCATAAAAACATATAGGAAAACTGCCATGTTTATGCATGAAACTTAAATATACATATAAAATTAAAATATTTGGTGCTGACCGCATCACACATTGCTGACTTTGCATTGTACTTTCCTATATTCACATATGCACAGTAAAACTAATCGGAACTAGGCCTACAGTTTTTTTAAAATAGGACCCGAACCACTATGTACTTTTATCGGGTTCGAACCTAGGACCTCTTGATTACAAGGCAACAACACAACTACCGCACTTTCGAGCCCTAGTGAATATGTAGGAAAAAACAACGGTATATACATAATCCAAAGTTGCGTGATTCTAGGCCCTATAGGAACCAAGAAAATCAATGTCTTGGAAAACATCTTAAGATATTTGTCTTAATCTTTAAGAAAGTCGACTTCCGGTCTGTCAAGATGTTACTTCCGGTCTGTCAAGAAAATTTTCTTAAGATATTTGTCTTAAGATGTTTTCCAAGATATTGATTTTCTTGGTTCCTAATTGACCTAGGATGATGATTTTAGGTTTGTTGGATAGGATTTGACAAAAACTATACGACTAGCAAATAAAATCGATTCCACCCCCTCAAGTTTCGAAAATATAGACAATTTTTTTATTTTTTGAGAAACTTGATTTGCTGGCATAGTTTTTACCCTATTTCGAAAATTTTAATGACATTTGATAAAAAATTAAATGTACTCTACAACCTATTGGAAACATAATGATTAGTGCTTACTGTTTTCGAGTTATTTTAAATTTAAATTTCAAGATGTGATTTCTAAGTTGTTTTGTAACTCGTAAACTGGGGGTCGTAGAAAACCTATTCTTGTTTTATCTGCTATTGCCGGACAAATACTATAAACACAAATAATGTTTATTGTTTTGATTTAAAAAAATCGAAAATAACTTTGTTTTCTGAAAATAATTTTGTTTTCTGAAAATAAAAAAATGTGTGTATGGAAAAAAAATACGATTGTGTAATTTTTTATGATGTATGTTTGCATGTAAAAATAAGTATACCTGAAAGTTTTAGAATTTCAAAATAGCTATATATATATATTTGCTATTATATCAGCCGAAACAATAGAATATATATAAACAAGTATATTTTCATAGTTTCATACCTCTACTAGATTGGTAGAAAAATATACTAATGGGTAATAAAATCTGAAGAAGATTCGTGTCTAGCAAAAATAAGCTAAATAGAATTACACATGCATACAATATTTATTGTGCTTTTTCCTATCTACAATCACATTTTTCTTATATATTTTTTTAAATTTTTTTACAGGGTTTATTTTGTAAACACTCTACCACCAACAGATCGCATATAAATAAACATACCCCCCAAAAAAATGCGCTCCATGAAAAGTTGCCCCGTGTGCAAAAAAACCATATCAAGCCAAAATTTTGCAAGACATCGTCGCACCTGCGTGCCAAGCAAGCATTTGGCTGCCACTGAACTATGTTCCGGATGCAATAAACACATTACAATTGCGTATGCCAAGAAGCATAAGCTTATTTGTCTAAGCAAAAATACATCTGGTGCTCAACCGTCGACCAGCTCGACCAAGAGGAAAGCCGAAGCCGACTCGCCACCACCCGCCAAACGCGTCAAGCCTGTAGCGAAAGCGAACCACTCTGCTTTCGAGCGGTTGTTAGAGGACTTTGTCCTCACTTCGGAGGGCTCATGCGACGTGCGTAGCTTTTTGGAGAACGTGCAAGCCAAAATCATTTCCATCCTCGGCGATGCACTGGCTATGCACTCCACCAAATTCTACGCATCGCTACGTTGCCAATACAAGAACCCGTCTAACAAAATTACAGCTTCTGCCACAATACCAAGGCGAAGACGCTGCATCTGGCGGATATCGACAACCTCGAGGTCATCTACAACCAGTTTGCCGATGAGCTGGTGGCAAAACAAGAAGAACATCAAGCTAAAGGCTCGGGGGGCTCGCTGTGTGGCGAGCCTCACGAACTGTGCGTCAAACTTTGTAAGTTCGTGCCTCTCTCCGCCTCCAGCTACGTCCGCTTACCACGTACCATTGTGGTAAAGAAGGCCGTCCTGAACATCCAAAATAAAGATAACAAGTGCTTCGTCTGGTCGGTGCTTGCAGCATTACACCCTGTCCACTGGAAAAACCAACCACGCCGAGTTAACCACTACCTACCCTACGAGTCAGAGCTGGAAGTTGCGATGGCTGGGATCGAATACCCGGTGGCGCTTTCGGACATTCGAAAATTCGAGGCTCGTGCGCGGTTGGCCATCAACGTTTACGGTCTCACTGACGAAAATGCGGTGTACCCCATCCGGGTGAGTGACGTAAACAACAATAATGCTCGAGAAATTCACCTTCTGCTCATCAAGACCGAGACCCATCACCACTACACCCTTATCCGTTCCCTCTCCCGGTTGGTGTCGAGCCAAACAAGCAAGCATAATGGTAGCATAGAAGTTTGTCGCAGGTGCTTGTCAACTTTTGACAATCAAAAACAGCAGGATTATCAGCACATCAGAGGTCCCAACATCGCTGTCGAGAAGCTCGCTCGCCACAAGTTCTACTGTAGTAACAACGAGCCTGGTGTGGCAGTCTTGCCCAAACCTGGCACCGTGGAGCGTTTCCACATGCACGGTGCTATGGTGGAGCACCCCGCTATCATCATCGCGGATTTCGAAGCCTTCCTCAAACCCCTGTCCACTTGCGATCCCGATCCCGAAGTTTCCTCCACCACCCCTTACCAACTCCACGAGGCATCCAGTTTCGCATACGTTGTGGTGCGACGTGACCAGCACATCGCCCCCGAGCCCTACGTGTACCGTGGTCCCGACGCCGCCAAACACTTCCTCGAGAGGATGGTTGTCGAGGCCAACGAGATAGGGAAGGTACTGTTGGCCCCCAAGTCTATGCTCCCACTGTCTCCCGACGATCAGCGTAGACACGACGAGGCCATCGCTTGCCCTGTCTGCGTCAAGGAGTACACCGTCAACAACCGTAAAGTCCAACACCACGATCACTTTAACGGTAGGTATGTTGGTCCTTGGTGCAACGGATGCAACCTCATGGCCCGGGACCCGCGATTTATCCCTGTGTTTTTTCACAATGGCTCGGGATACGACTTCCACCATTTGATCAAGCATCTTGGGTACGACAACGAGGGAATCAACGTTCTCGCCCAGAACGAGGAGCGTTACATCAGTGTGAGCAAGTGGGTGCGAATCTCAGGATCGCACTCTACCGTCGAGCTTCGCTTCCTCGACTCCCTGAGGTTCCTCCCGGCCAGCCTCGATGCTCTCGCAGGGAAGCTTAGCGACGAGCAAATGCTCATTACCTCCGGAAACTTTCCGAACTTGGACGCAGGTCTCTTCAGGCGTAAGGGGGTCTATCCCTACGAATACATCACAGACCCTTCCAAGTTCGCAGAGACGTCGCTACCTCCTCGAGCAAACTTCTACAGCAAGCTGCGAGGCTCGAACATCACCGACGAGGAATATCACCACGCCCAGTCCATGTGGCGCGAGCTGGGCTGTCGAACTCTCGGGGACTACCACGACGCCTACCTCAGACTTGATGTGACGCTCCTCGCCGACGTGTTCCAGACGTTCCGTGCGACCGCCATGAAGATCTACAAGCTGGACCCCGCCTACTTCTACAGTCTCCCCGGACTGGCGTGGTCGGCCATGTTTCTGGTGACGAAGATCGAGCTGGAGCTTCTTTCGGACGTGAACATGATGCTGTTTGTGGAACGTGCCGTGCGGGGTGGAATGGTCCAGGTGTCGCAGCGACACTCGCGCGCCAACAATCACCACATGGCCACCGGCTGCGACCCCTCACGACCGTCCAGCTACATCATGTACACGGACGTCAATAACCTCTACGGACACTCCATGATGCAGCCACTCCCTTTTAAAAACTTCGAGTTGGCTGACCCTTCCAACTTCGACATCGAAAGCTTCGACGATTCGGAACATGGGTTCTTCGCCGAGGTGGACCTTGAGTTCTCCGAGAAGCTGCAGGATTTGTTCAGCGATCTTCCCCCTGCACCCGAGTTCAAGTGTCCACCCGATTCCAACCAGAAGAAGCTCGTCATGGATTTCGAGTCCAAGAAGAATTACGTCCTGCACTACCAGAATCTCCAGTGGTTGATGCAGCGAGGGGTTACCGTCCACGCAGTTCACCACATCCTCAAGTTCGAGCATTCTCCATGGTTGCGTCCATATATTGAAGTCAACACGAAACACCGCACCGCAGCCACGTCCGAGCTTGATAAGGATTTCTTCAAGTTAATGAACAATGCGGTGTTCGGGAAAACCATGGAGAATGTACGGACTCGTGTAGATGTGAGGCTAATATCAAACAAAGCACAATGTCGCAGGCTCGTAGCAAACCCATTATTCAAATCGAGGACCATTTATAATGAGCAGCTGGCTCTGATTCACATGAAGCAAGGTGTGGTGAAACTCGACAAGCCCATCTACGTTGGAGCCACTGTTCTGGATCTGAGCAAGCTCCACATGTTCGAGACGTACTACGACATATTACGTCCACACTACGACCACAACATCTCACTTCTCTACACGGACACGGACAGCTTGGTGTACCACGTCCACTCAGCCGATGCATACAGGGATATAATCACGGCACCAGCTTTGGTTAACCTCTTCGACACCTCGGGCTATCCCCAGCCGAACCAGTACGGCATCCTGCCCCGAAACAAAAAAGTACCTGGCAAACTCAAAGACGAGAAGGACGGTGATGTAATTCTCGAGTTTGCAGGTCTTCGCGCCAAGGCCTATGCCATCAAAGCCGAGGGCAGCGTTACCAAGAAGGCCAAGGGTGTCGGCAGACAGGTGGTTCGGGAGCATCTCGCATTCGAGGACTTTGTCGATTGCCTCAAGACCAGGTCGTCGGTTCTAAGAGAAGAACAGCGCATCCAGAGCGTCGACCATGTGTTGACCACAAACAAAGTTAGAAAAATTGCGCTGGATCCCAACGACGACAAGAGGTGCGTCCTCGAGTGTGGTATTCACACATTGCCGTGGGAACACTATCGCTTAGCAGAAAGCAAAACCTGCAACATATGCCCATCTTCAACAGAAGATTCATAAAAACAAAACAAAACAAAAAAAAATCATGTTGTTAGTTATTACAAAAAAAACATTGACTGTCATTACAAAAAACTTTGACCGTATTCTTAAATAACCAGCATGCCTATGAATTTGTTCGGTTTCAAAAAACAGATCATTATGGAAACCATACCAGATCATGAAGTCTTACCTTCCGTGTTACCTAAACTCAACGGTCTGTTGATCATTCACCTCAACAGCATTTGGACGAAACTGAATGACGATGTGGGCAAGATGTTTTATGTTTTTAATAACAATTTACATTTCTACGAAATTCCGATCGACGGGAAACTTCAAATCACCGTGAATCCGGAAAACGCAGGCGAAATCAAAATTTCTACCGGCAAGAACATTTATCGAATCAAGCACGACAAGATGCTTTCTAACATTACGTACGATGTTTCTGCAGGAGATTATCTTTACGTGGAACTCCTCGGAGATTACGACAAACTTATTCCTCTCTTCGTAGAATTACGAATCGTCTATCCTATTATAAATAACCGTTAACCAAAAATGCATAACGACATTTTCGGCAACACCAAGCGTGTAGACCACGCAGAAGAGATTCTCATGTTGGACATTCGAGTTAAGAAGTTGAGGACCGATTTGATCGCTTTGCAGGAAACCTTAAACAAAAGTTTAGAGTCGGAAATCGCTACGCTCCAAACGCAATGTCTCGACCCCATTCTGAAAATCGATTCCGAACTGAAAACGCTGATAAAAAATTATGTCGACGTACCTTCTTACGACAGCGTTCAAAATATACAGTTGAGCGTGGATTCGCTTCAAAATGATTTGGCCAAATTACAGCAATTTCAATCGAAAAATGAAGATTTGGAAAAATTGAAACTCGAAATCGAAGAACGAACTTCCGCAATAGAAAAGAATTTCTCTGAACTTCAAACCGTGGTGAACGATATAGACGCAGAACGCTTGCATGTTGTCGTTTCAAAATTACAAGAAGAATTCACCAGCACGTTGGAAGAAATTAAATCCAAGTTGCAGACTTTGGAAGATACAATGACGAACCTACCATCGTCGGACGAACTGCAGGTCATCGGTAAAAGCGTCGCGAACATAAAAATTCAATTGGAGGCCTATCAAGATTTCGAACACATTCAAACCACCATCGCTACGCTTCAGGCGTCTCTGGAGTTGATCAACGAAGAAATTAAAAATATTCACGCTGAAGCGAGAGCGTTGACGAGCATTCAAGACACGTTGAGCACGGTTCAGCAGAAGATCGAATATTTAGAAAATTTGAACGTCGAAACGAATCTCGCTCATTTTCATCACGTACTCGACAACATACAGGGTGACTTGGAATCGTTACGGACGAGCGTGCCTTCCAGCGAAGATTTGGAAAAATTGAAAACGGCGGTGACGGCACTATCCGATTCGAGCGACATCAAAAGTTCGTTGAGCGATCTCGAGAGTAAAGTGGCCAATCTCCCCACCTCCAAAGAATTGCACGCTTTGAAAAGAAACATATCTCGAATGCTGAAACGACTAGAAACGGAAACGGCGAACGTGGAACAGATTCGAGACGAAATTAGTTCGCTGGTGTCGACGCTGCCCACTTCGCAGAGCGTAGCCGACCTTCACACGCAGTTTACAGAGATGCGAAGCATCGTGAACGATCTTACCGAGAAGAGCTCGAAATTGAATCAAGTCGAGAACCTTCAGAACATTGTCGTCAACATCAGAGATCAAGTCGGAGTGCTGGAATCCACGCAGGAATCGACGCTGGCTTCTTTCGGCGCCAAGTTGCAAGAACTCAACGAAAACTACAAGCAGTTGAACGTGGAAGTGAAAATCAAACCGTCGTTTTCTGCCGTAACGGATACCATAATCGAGCATTTGCTGCCCATCGAAAATAAACTCGGACAAGTTCACAGTAATCTGCTCGGCGTCGACACTAAATTCGCTAAACTGCATTCTCTGCAAGCCATCGAAATCAACAGCGTACCCAATCAACAGAGAATCTCCACCTTCGTCGAAGGTAACAAACTGTACATGTTGCATCCTTATCATCCGTACTACAAGTTTCTCCTCGATGGCACGATTCAGATAAACGAATTTTCGTACTGGTCTCACGGCAGAAAAGCTAGCGTTCCCACCATGACTTTGATATCGAATCGTGGTGTCCAGAAAGCAGGAAACATTCCTCTGGCACGTTGGAACGAAACGCGCAACATATATGAAATACACGAAGACGAAGATCTCACCGTTTTCGACGTGAGTGCCGGCGATAAGCTGATCATTCAAAACACGAGCGAGGTGCCACCCTCTTTGAATCCCATCACGCTTGTGCTTCTCTTGAAAGGTAATCTCTAAAAAATGTCTAGGCAAGCCATCGTCGAAGAATTGCATAAACCTGCACGCCGTAACTACGAACGTTTGGCTGTGGTAACCAAGGGCATCGACGACCTCTGGCAAAGCGACCTCGTGGAGATGAGCAGCGGCAATTTGAAAAACGTGCATAAATTGAACAAGGGCAACAAGTACCTTCTCACCGTCATAGACACGTTTTCGAAATTCGCATGGGCTCTACCTTTGAAGGCGAAAACGGGAACGTGCGTCACGGAAGCATTCAAATTAATTTTTCGCGAAAGCGGCGGCAGACGACCACGGTTTCTGCAAACGGACAACGGTAAAGAATTTTACAACACCGTATTCCAAAAGTTTATTCAAAAACACAAGATTCGACATTATTCGACCTTCAGTCACATCAAAGCCAGCATCGTGGAAAGATTCAATCGAACCTTGAAAACACACATGTGGAAACGATTCACGCTTCGGGGAAATTACAAATGGGTCGACATCCTACCGGAACTCGTCGACACCTATAATCACACGGTACACAGAACGATAGGCATGAAGCCAGCCGACGTTACCAAGTCCGACGAGCAGCGTTTAATTTCTACCGTTTACTGTCCAAAGTACACACCCACGACAAAAAAAGCTAAATACAAAATTGGAGACCAGGTGAGGATCAGCAAATTCAAACGCACCTTCGAGAAGGGATTCACAAAAAATTGGAGCACGGAACTCTTTACGGTGGTTCGAGTTCTACCCGGAAACCGACACACGTATATAATAAAAGATAGTAGCGGCGAGATTTTGAAAGGAAGATTTTACGAAGAGGAACTCTCTAAAACGAAACACCCCGACACGTACCTCATCGAGAAAGTATTGCGTAGGAAAGGTGACAAACTGTTTGTCAAATGGCTGGGACTTCCGGAAAAGAGTTGGATCGACGCGGACGAAGTGATCTTGTAAGTACGTGGAACGTGGTGAAGCGTCTACCGGATCCGGAAAGTCAAACGAAGAAAAAGAACGGTGAGTTGCTTCCCGACAGCATCCGCTGTCTGATCGTAGGTCCTTCGGGGTGTGGGAAAACGACACTGCTCGTGGACAATTTTCTCCTCGCACCGAATTGGTTAGATTGGAAGAACAGGCACCTGTACGTGTTCTCGAAAAGTTTGGAGCAATCCAAATACCAGCAACTGATGAAACTGTACGATGGTCTGGACATTGCAACGTTCGCCTCGGAAATAAAACCACTCGACGATTGTCGTGAAAATTCAGTCGTTGTGTTCGACGACGCCATCCTGGAAAATCAAAATGAAATTCGCAACTTTTTCACGCAAGGTCGTCACAAAGGAATGGATTGCTTCTACCTAGCTCAAACGTTTTCCAAAATTCCAAAACAGTTAGTACGCGACAACGCTAATTTCATATGTTTGTTTCGTCAAGATCACACCAACCTCAAGCATGCGTACGATGACTACGTAGGCGGAGACATGAACTACAATCAATTTTCGGAACGCTGCTGCTCTTCTTGCTGGAACGGCGACGATTTCGGATTCGCGACGATCGACATGACGAGGAAACCCAACGACGGAAAATACAGAAACAAAATCAACGACTTTCTAAACGTTGCAACGTTGTGAGAAACGACGTATATAAATAACGTCATGACGAAACGAAAAATCGAAGACGAAAATCTCAAGCTTCGCGATTACCTCGCGAAACGCTTCAAAGGTTGGAAATCCGAGAATCGCGGATTCTACGAAGAGAAGAAACGTCAGGATCAACCTGTGATCGATGCCATCAGCAGTCTAGGTAAAGAAATTAAAAGTGTCACGGAACAAAATAAAAATTTGATAAATGAACTCGTACCGCTCGCAGCTAAAAGTTACGCCGTACCCACGCCCATTTCGAGCATTCCTTCGACGCCGTTCGAACTGAAGGATGCACCGGCACGACGTCGAGCCATAGGCAGCACGTCGTCGTCTTCGGATAAAATCGAGTTGGGACCTTTGGCACGAGACTACCTGAGCACGGGGAAATTCGACAAGGATGAAGTGTTCGGATTGCATCCCAGCATGGAAACCAGCGAAGGCGGCGGTGTGGTGTGGAAGATTGGGAAATCGAAGGTGACCTTCGAAGGCAACGACATTAAAGTCAATTTAGGCGACAAGGATAGTTGGAACAGGTATCCGGGTACGGTGGGACTGTGGGAACTCGTCGCCAAAAAGCAGCCGAAAGATTACACCGACGAAGATTACCAAAGTTACAAGGAAATTCTGATCATGACGGATGCCTTGTACCAGAACAACGACGCCTCGCAGAATAGGGTGAAATCGAGCAGCGGCGAGAAGTACAGGAATCTCATCAAACCGATTTGGAACCAGGTCAAAACGGGCAGCGGCGTCAAACGCTACAACACGTTACCCAAAGAATTCGTTTGGGTGGACGACGTTAGGAAACTCGTGGACCGATTGTTGGTGATAGCCGGCGAAGAGAATGCAGGCAATCGTAATTTCTACAACGAGAAGGTTGGCATCGTGGACATGATCAGCACGAAACTTTCCAACTTCATCGTTAACGACGACAAGGGCATAGGTTACCTGATCAAAATCATCAACACGCTGCCTCCGAAATTTTGGAACGTGGCCGAAGGAAAGGGACTCGTGAACGACATCATCAACAAGTTACCTTTCGAGATGCATCTACCTGGCTACCAGTACTGCGGACCTGGTACCAAACTCGAGAAAAGATTGGAGAGAGGAGACAAGGGTGTGAATCCGTTGGACGCGGCATGCAAAGATCACGACATCGCCTACAACACCACCCAGACGGATCTGGACGCACGTCACGAAGCAGACAAAAAATTGGAACATGCAGCTTTCGAAAGGTTCGTGAGCAGAGACGCATCGCTGGGTGAACGGGTCGCCGCACTGGGTACCACCATCGCCATGAACACGAAACAAAAATTGGGGTGGGGTATATAAATAACATACCGTAAAAAAACAACATGGCTTGCATAACTGATTTGCCACCCGAGCTACTATCTAAAATATTCAAAAAAGTAGTTAACGGAGATGTTAATAAACTTGTGATCATAGCAAGAACGACGCCGGCATTTCACATGGGATGCGAAATAGTTCTCAAGGACCGTCTTCGGGAGATCAGCGGTCTGAGGTACGGTGATCTCAACATTCTGCTTTCGGCTGCAGGGGAAAAATTAAACGAGAGGTTCGATGAATTGCACGAGGCAATGCAGGGAAGAAGACGGTGTACTGATGATTGGTACAAGTCTAAGCAGGAGACGGAAGATATCATTACGCACATCATCGTGTTTTCCGAAGCACGGACTTTCTTCCTCTGTTAAAAAAATAATAATATATATACGTGTCAAAAAAACTTGATATATAAATAACACACATCGTGAAAAAAAATAATATTGGGTATATATAAATAACACGCATCGTGAAAAACAATTAAATTTCTCTCTAACACTTTGAAATTTTTTTGATATGACGACTGAAAAAATGAGTGATCTCCAAGCATTAAAACAAATGCTAAATTTGTCAGTCGAGTATGTAAAAATTCAGGAATTGGAAGTCGACAAACCTTACACGATAACTTCCGGTTCAATCGTTTCTACCCAGTATGGTCCCAAGGTACGCCTGTTGCTCAACGCACAATACAGTCTATTTTTACCAGATCGATACGCTAACATGTTATCTGACGAGAAGCTATCTATTTTAATCGAGAACAAAACTCAAATTGTGTACAAGGGGACAAAGGAACTTATTGGCAAGAAAACAAAGCACGTAATAGAATTTGTGTAACGACTGCGAGGCCTTGAAAATATATAAATAACATACCGTAAAAAACTACACAAGAAAAAATCTCAGAATATATATATAAATAACATACCGTGAAAATAACACATAGAGCATCAACATGAAGCCCAAGGGTGTCGTGTACCAGATACCATATTCGAATCTAAAAAATCTAGGTGCCCTCGATGGGTTACTCACCAAGAAACAACGCGAGAAGAAACGTTCTTGCTTGTCGAAAGGACATGGAATGAAATTGCTGCTCAGCACACCTCAATTGAAAAGATTGCAGCGTTCGCGGAAACAGCAAAAGATCGGAGGTTTCATATTCAGCATCCCGGCCATCCTGGCAGCATTGGGGGCCGTTGGAAGTTTGGCCGGCGGAAGTGCCGCCATCGCGAAAACCGTCATCGACTCGAAGAAGAACAAGGCGGAATTGGAAGAACAGAAACGTCACAACCTGGCCATGGAGAAGAAAAAAGGGAAGGGCGTGATGAAAAAATTTAAAAAAAAGAAACAGAAGCACTAACCAACCGAGACATTGAATCTCTGATCGGACCGTTACAAATCAAACACTTCAGAGGAGTTTTCATGTCCGACTCGTTACCTTCAAGCGTCAAAAGAAGAGAATGCGGAGTAGTCAACTTGGACGGTCAAGAAAATCCAGGCACGCATTGGATATGTTACCACAAAAACGACAATGATAAAGCATTCGTTTTCGATTCTTTCGGAGGTGTTCCACCTACAAATTTAGTTCATTATCTGAAAACGAACAAAACCTCCATATACTACAACGACGAACGCATTCAAGATTTCGGAGACGTGAACTGCGGTCATCTCTGCCTCTCCGTGCTCGCGTTTCTCTCTAAAATAAATAACCCTACGGTCGAAGATTTCCAGAAAGCATTGTGGAACCTCAAACAGCATCACTAGGATGGGCGTGTTCCATCTCACGAGCGAATCTTCAATCTTGAAACTCACGCTGCACGACGACATCGTCTATCCTAAATCCGTGGCTCTGCGTGCATTCTACAGCATGTACCTCATACCCAATGTTACGCATCACAACAACAAAATTAGCGTCGGAAGCGAACACATCGTCGTCACGCCAGGCCAATACAATCTTTCCACTTTGCAAGCTCAGTTACCCAAAGGCACATACCTTTCTCAAAATTCGGTCACGCACAGAGTGGAAATCCTATCCGCGACGGAGACCGTGGACCTGGGCACCATGGGAGAACTTTTAGGTTTCGAGAACGACACCAAACTCGAAGCTGGCATCAAGCACGTAGCAACCAACATTCCTAAATTCTTGGCCATAGAGACTCTGAACGTACACTGCAACGTGGCCGAAGGTATGATCACGAAATCTTCGGACGGATTGTTGGGAAGTCACAAGCAGACGGGAATCATAGCCACTTTCAAACCAAGTTCCGAGTTCATGGAACCGATCATCTACACGCCCTCTTCGCCGATCTATTTTCCAGTATGTCGCAACCGCATAGACGACATACAGTTGGTGGTGACGAACGAGAAAGGAGACGTGGTGGATTTCGCAGGTGCCACTACGACGGCCATCGTGGAGATCAACGTATAATAAATAACCATACATAGTGAGCATGGAGCAAATCGAAAGTTACGAATTGCAATCTTTCCCTCCCAACCGTCGCACGTTCGCCAATCTGAACGAAGCGAACAGGGAGATCGAATACGACGTGGACGTAGGGGATGGGTTCGTTCATCCTCACAGAGCGGACCTCTACCTTCAATTCGACGTGGTGAAGAAGGAAAGCGGAGACGCGTTTCCCGCAGCAGCAAACTTGATACTCGTGGACAACTTCGTGCCTCACCTGTTCTCGCAGGTGGAGGTGAGGAAACACAACACCGTCATCGACAGAATAGATTATCCAGGCATCACGTCGACGGCAGTGGGAACTTTGAAATTATCCAAAACGGACGCAGCGTACTACCAGGCCGGGGGATTCGAAGCCGGGACCAAAATATCGACGAAAAGTCACACGGTGCTCTTTCCCATGCGTCTGCTGCCTGGTTTCTTCTCGGACTACAAGGAGATCATGTGGAAGGGAGGACTGCGCGTTACGTTTCGAAGAGCGGCCAACGACAACGACGCATTGATGCGATACTCTACTTTGGGTCCGGACGCCACCACGCCGATAGCCAACACTTTACCCGAAGCAGCCAAGTGCGTCATCCGGAGCATGGAATTGAGAATGCCGGTGGTGGAATACGAAACGAACTACGCCCTCAAGTACAAAGCGGAGATCTTGAAAAGTCCGCAGGTGCCGATTCACTTTCACGGTTACCAGTGCGTGCAGAAAATAGCGTCGGGAAGTCACATGGAATTCGACGTGACGACGCAGTTCAACAACATACAGTTCGACATGCCAGATTTCGTCGTAGTGCTCTTTCAGACCGGGAGGGACAAGAATCAGGAAAAAGATTCCAGCAAGTTCGACGACTGCAAGATCAAGAACGTTTATCTGAAGAATGGACGCAACGAAGTGTTCCCGCGCGAGAATTACAACCTCGACGTGACCAAAAACGATTACCTCAAACTTTACGAAGCTTACACAGCTTACAAACGCGTGACCGAGGGAAGTGTGGACATGTACTACACCCCCAGCGAATTCAAAATCCGCAGGCCGATGTTCGTCATCAACACATCTAAAAGGAAAAAGGTAGTGGTCAACGATCGAACCAACATCAAGGTCGTCTGCGAGTTCCACGATGCCTTGCCCGAGGATACCCTATGCAGTGTCATCCTGATTGCAGAGAAGTCCTTCGCCTACGACGTGAAGAACGAGAGGGCCACAGAGCAGTTTTAACAGGTTTTTAACATCTTTTCTTGCACAATAAGTAATTTTTTGTACTAGCACAATCAGTTACAATGGCACAATACGAATTTCACTAGTTCAGATCAGTTACAAATGTCAATTTCATTAGTTATCAGTTACAATATCTTTTTGCACTATAGCACGAGACAATCAGAAAATTTGCACAAAAAAATTTGTTGTTGTTTTTTACACGTGAAAATTAACAATAAAATTTCTTTTTTTGTCGTTTCAGATGCTGTCGAAACATCAAAAACACATACACACACACACTAGAAAAAAGCATGCAACTCTATTTGTAACACATACACATACATTCTCCATCTTCATCAAGAAAATATTATAATAAACATAATTATTTTTATCTATCTCACAATAAAACTCTATATCCAAAAATATCACAACATCAAATAACACTAGAGTCGTTAGTACACGTTGCATGCATTACGGAGGTCCTCTGTAGGGTTTCATGGAAGTTTGGGGGAAAAAAAACACGTGAAACTCTACAGAGGTGCGGTAATCTATAACCGCAGCCATTAGAAAACTTTTACATTTTTGGTTGGGCACCACGCACCCTGGCGAGGTTATAGGGGCCAGGCATCCTAAAAACAACAATTATTATTTTGTTTGTTTGTTTGTTTGTGTTACAATACATACGCGCGCGCGCGCGTGCGTGTGGCAGATCGTTCCCCCGAGAGAGGTTTACAAAGGTCACGATATACGGAGTTGGAAAATTACGATATGGCGCATTCGCTCGTTACTGTTGCCATCTCTATTTTTCTTAGTTGTAAGTAAATTGCCAACACACTCTAGTTAATAATGCTACATATTATACACACACACACGCACACACATACTGCGTTGCCATCCACCCATCTCTCTCTCTTTTACGGCGGTGCCGGCTCTCTTTGTTTAGTATATGCAGGTTGGCAAAAATTGCTTTATGCACTGTAAAGCAAACCTCAAGCAAATTGCCAGCCCCTTGCTTTAGGTTAGGTTAGACAAAAAAAGCTGTAGGTGGGCTGTCGGTTGTTTAACTCTTCCCTCTCTCTTCTCTCTCTTTTTTGTAAAAGGCTATGGCAAAAATACCAGTAGGTTGGCAATTTTGCTTTATGCACTAAGGCAAGTCTTAAGTAAACTTGCCAGCTCCTTGCTTTAGGCTAGGTTAGACCTGGTTAGGTTAGGTTGGGTTAGGTTAGGTTAGGTTAGGTTAGGTTAGGTTAGAGTAGGTGTTGGCAGCTGTCGGTTGTTTAACTCTTCCCTCTCTCTCTCCTCTCTCTCTCTCTCTCCTCTCTCTCTCCTCTCTCTTTTTTTTGTAAAAGGCTATGGCAAAAATACCAGTAGGTTGGCAACCTTGCTTTATGCGCTGTAACGCAAGCCTCAAGCAAGGTTGCCAGCTCCTTGCTTTATGCACTGTAACGCAAGTCTCAAGCAACGTTGCCAGCTCCTTGCTTTAGGCTAGGTTAAACCCCAAAATCAACCTTGGTGATTTTTTCGAGTAAAATATTGGCAACACTGCCAGAAAATAAGGCTCGTGCCTTACAAGAACAATCCATTAAGGCAAGCCTCAAGCAAGATTGCCAGCTCCTTGCTTTAGGCTAGGTTAAACCCCAAAAAAAACCTTGGTGATTTTTTCGAGTAAGGAGCTGGCAACACTGCCAGAAAATGAGGCTCATGCCTTACGAGAGAAATCCATTAAGGTTTTTTCGAGTAAGAAGCTGGCAACACTGCCAGAAAATGAGGCTCATGCCTTACGAGAGAAATCCATTAAGGCGAGCCTCATTTTCGGTTTGTGAACTCTCTTTTTCTATCTACTTATGTTCGGAAATCCAAAATGGCGACCGGAAGTGGGGTTATCTAGGAAACGGTAAAACTTAGGAGAAATCTGTTTGCTGATTCATCACGTACACCTATACGTGAGAAAAAGTATGAATAGAACCTATGTTCGGAAATCCAAAATGGCGACCGGAAGTGGGGTTATCTTGGAAACGGTAAGACTTAGGAGAAATCTCTTTGCTGATTCATCACGTACGCCTATACGTGAGAAAAAGTATGAATAGAACCTATGTTCGGAAATCCAAAATGGCGACCGGAAGTGGGGTTATCTTGGAAACGGTAAGACTTAGGAGAAATCTGTTTGCGGATTCATCACGTACACCTATACGTGAGTAAAAGTATGAATAGAATCTATGTTCGGAAATCGAAAATGGCGACCGGAAGTGGGATTATCTTGGAAACGGTAAGACTTAGGAAAATTCTGTTTGCGGATTTTTCATGTACACCTATACGTGAGAAAAAATATGAATAGAACCTATGTTCGGAAATCCAAAATAGCAACCGGAAGTGGGGTTATCTTGAAAACGGTAAGACTTAGGAAAAATCTGTTTGGTGATTCATCACGTACGCCTATACGTGAGTAAAATATGAATAGAACCTATGCTCAGAAATCGAAAATGGCGAGCGGAAATAAGGTTATCTTGGAAACGGCAAGACTTGGAAAAAATCTGTTTGGTGATTCATCACGTACGCCTATACGTGAGTAAAATATGAATAGAACCTATGCTCAGAAATCGAAAATGGCGAGCGGAAATAAGGTTATCTTGGAAACGGCAAGACTTAGAAAAAATATGTTTGCTGATTCATCATGTACGTCTATACGTGAGTAAAAATATGAATAGAACCTATGTTCGGAAATTTGAACGAAGCGAACAGAGAGATCGAATACGACGTGGACGTAGGGGACGGGTTTGTTCATCCTCACAGAGCAGACTTCTACCTTGAATTCACCTGTTCTCGCAGGTGGAGGTGAGGAAACACAACACCGTCATCGACAGAATAGATTATCCAGGCATCACGTCGACGGCGGTGGGAACGTTGAAATTATCCAAAACGGACGCAGCGTACTACCAGGCCGGGGGATTCGAAGCGGGAACCAAAATATCGACGAGAAGTCACACGGTGCTCTTTCCCATGCGTTTGCTTCCGGGATTCTTCTCGGACTACAAGGAGATTATGTGGAAGAGAGGACTGAGAATCATGTTTCGAAGAGCTGCCAACAACAACGACGCACTGATGCACTGATGCGACGCAGTTCAACAACATACAGTTCGACATGCCAGATTTCATCGTAGTGCTTTTTCAGACCGGGAGGGACAAAAATCAGGAAAAAGATTCCAGCAAGTTTGACGACTGCAAGATCAAGAATGTTTATCTGAAGAACAGTAGAAACGAAGTGTTCCCGCACGAGAATTACAACCTCGACGTGACCAAAAACGATTACCTCAAACTTTACGAAGCGTTCTCGGCTTACAAACGCGTGACCGAGGGAAGCGTGGACATGTACTACACGCCCAGCGAATTCAAAGCACGGAGACCCATGACCGTCATCAACACATCTAAGAGAAAGAAGGTTGTGGTCAACGATCGAACCAACATCAAAATCGTCTGCGAGTTTCACGATGCCTTGCCCGAGGATATCCTATGTAGTGGAACGTGGAGAGAAACCTTGGTGATTTTTTTGAGTAAGATGTTGGCAACACTGCGAGAAAATAAGGCTTATGCCTTACAAGAGCAAACTATTAAGGCGAGCCTCACCGAGCCTTATTTTTGGTCGCAGAATTCTCCATTTGGGTCTACTAATGTTGCCAACTCACTAGGCCGTATCAATATTGCGCGCTCAAGCATGATTTAATTTTATTATATTTTCAGATTGACCACAAAACAAGGTGTTGACAGGCAGTGTGTATATATATTGTAAGAAGATGTTTTATTATCAACCTCCACTTCTTGCAGTACATCCTGGACACAGCGTTGCAGGTTAACAAAGGATTTTTGGTTAGTATATATTTTTTTTTCTTAAAACTGTTCGGTTACTCGCTCGTTCCTGGCATCATACACAAAGGTTTTCTCCGCGATGAGGATGACGCTACACAGAGTGTTGGCAGGCAAGGCATCGTGGAACTCGCACACAATCTTGATGTTGGTGCGATCGTTAACAACCACCTGCTTTCTTTTAGATGTGTTGATGAGGAACATGGGTCTGCGAGCTATGAACTCGTTTGGATTGTAGTACACGTCCACGTTACCGGAAGTCACTCGTTTGTAAGCTGTGTACGCCTCGTACAGTTTCAGGTAGTCCTCTTCTGCGATGTTTAGGTTGTAGTTCTCACGTGGGAAAACTTCGTTCCTGCCATTTTTGAGGTAAATGTTCTTAATCTTGCAGTTGTCGAACTGGCTTGAATTTTTCTCCTGATTGTTACCTCTTCCTGTCTGGAAGAGTACGACTGCAAACTCGGGCATGTCGTACCGAATGTTGTTGAATTGCGTGGTTACGTCAAATTCGAAATGATTGCCGGAAGCAGGTTTTTGCACACACTGGTAGCCATAAAACTGAATGGACACTTGAGGATTCTTCAGGATGTCGGCTTTGTACTTGAGAGCATAGTTTGATTCGTATTCTACCACTGGCACGCGCAGCTCCATGGACCTTACAATACACTTGGCAGCGTCGGGTAGTGTGTTGAGAAGCAAGGTAGTCCCGTCCGGGCCCAAAGTGCTGTATCGCATCAGTGCGTTGTTGTCGTTGGCAGCTCTGCGAAAAGTAACACGCAAACCACCCTTCCACATGATCTCCTTGTAGTCCGAGAAGAAACCGGGCAGCAGACGCATGGGAAACAGTACTGTGTGACTTTGAGTTTTGATTTTTGTACCTGCTTCGAATCCCCCTGCCTGGTAGTATGCTGCATCGGTCTTGGAGAGTTTCAGTGTTCCCACGGCAGTCGAGGTAATCCCGGGGTAGTCAACCCTATCGATGACGGTGCCGTGCTTTCTAACTTCCACCTGCGAGAATAGGTATGGCACAAAATTATCTATGAGTCTTAGGTTTGCGTTGGCAAGAAATGCTTCGCTGTTGTCTCTCTTCACTACATCAAACTTGACGTACAAATCAGCTCTGTGAGGGTGAATGAATCCATCCCCGACGTCCACATCGTATTCTATCTCTCGATTCGCTTCGTTCAGGTTGGCAAACGTGCGACGGTTGGGAGGGAAGGACTGCAACTCGTAACTTTCGATTTGTTCCATGATGGCTATTTATTATATGTTAATCTCCACGACGGTAGTGCTCGCGGCTCCTGCAAAATCAACCACCTCCCTCTTCTTGTCTGTCACTGCTAATTCTATGTTGTCTATGCGATTACGAGATACAGGAAAGTATATCGGTGGGGAGGGTGTGTAGATAATTGGCTCCATGAATTTAGAGTTTGGTTTGAACGTAGCGATAATACCTGTCTGCTTGTGACTCCCTGGGATGCCGTCAGAGGATTTGGTGATCATATCTTGATCATTTTTTTACAGAGCAGTTCGGGTAGGTTGTTATTTATAGACCCCCACCCCAATTTTTTTTGTTTTGTGTTCATGGCGATGGTCGTACCTAATGCGGCGACCCGTTCGCCCAGCGAAATGTCTCTGCTGACGAGTCTCCCGAAAGCTGCGTGCTCTAACTTTCTGTCAGCATCATGACGTACATCGAGATCGGTATTGGTATTGTAGGGAATATCGTGATCCTTGCATGCAACATCCAGGGGATTCACACCCTTGTTGCCTCTCTTTAGTCGCTGTTCGAGTTTGGTACCGGGGCCGCGGTACTGGTAACCTGGCAAGTGCATCTTGAAGGGTAGCTTGTTGATGTTGTCGTTCACGAGACCTCGACCTTCGGCCACGTTCCAAAATTTCGGAGGTAGGGTGTTGATGATTTTGATGAGGTACCCTATGCCTTTGTCGTCATTCACAATGAAGTTGGCAAGCTTGGAGCTAACCATGTCCACAATTCCTACCTTCTCGTTGCGAAAGTTGCTGTTGCCTGCATTCTCCTCTCCTGCAATAACCAACAACCTGTCTATGAGCTTGCGCACGTCGTCAACCCACACAAACTCTTTGGGCAGGTTGTTGTAGAGTTTGACGCCGCTGCCTGTTTTGACCTGGTTCCATATCGGCTTGATGAGGTTCTTGTATTTTTTCGCCGCTGCTAGATTTGACGCGATTCTGCGTAGCGTCGTTGTTTTGGTACAAGGCATCCGTCATGATCAAAATTTCCTTGTAACTTTGGTAATCTTCGTCTGTGTAATCTCTTGGCTGCTTTTTTTTGGTGATGAGTTCCCACAGTCCAACCGTACCGGGATACCTGTTCCAGCTGTTTTTCTCACCCAAATTGACTTTCACGTTGTCACCCTCGAACGTGACTTTCGATTTTCCGATTTTCCAAACCACGCCCTCGTTGAGTTCCATGGTTGGGTACAATCCGAAAACCTCGTCTTTCTCGAACTAAACTCAACAGCCTGTTGATTAATCAATTTTCGGAACGTTGCTCTTCTTGCTGGAACAGTGACGATTTCGGATTCGCGACGATCGACATGACGAGGAAACCCAACGACGGAAAATACAGAAACAAAATTAACGACTTTCTAAACGTTGCAACGTTGTGAGAAACGTCTTGCCGTTTCCAAGATAACCTTATTTCCGCTCGCCATTTTCGATTTCTGAGCATAGGTTCTATTCATATTTTACTCACGTATAGGCGTACGTGATGAATCACCAAACAGATTTTTCCTAAGTCTTACCGTTTTCAAGATAACCCCACTTCCGGTTGCTATTTTGGATTTCCGAACATAGGTTCTATTCATATTTTTTCTCACGTATAGGTGTACATGAAAAATCCGCAAACAGAATTTTCCTAAGTCTTACCGTTTCCAAGAGAATCCCACTTCCGGTCGCCATTTTCGATTTCCGAACATAGATTCTATTCATACTTTTACTCACGTATAGGTGTACGTGATGAATCCGCAAACAGATTTCTCCTAAGTCTTACCGTTTCCAAGATAACCCCACTTCCGGTCGCCATTTTGGATTTCCGAACATAGGTTCTATTCATACTTTTTCTCACGTATAGGCGTACGTGATGAATCAGCAAACAGATTTCTCCTAAGTCTTACCGTTTCCAAGATAACCCCACTTCCGGTCGCCATTTTGGATTTCCGAACATAGGTTCTATTCATACTTTTTCTCACGTATAGGTGTACGTGATGAATCCGCAAACAGATTTTTCCTAAGTTTTACCGTTTCCTAGATAACCCCACTTCCGGTCGCTATTTTCGATTTCCGAACATAGGTTCTATTTATATTTTTTCTCACGTATAGGTGTACGTGATAAATCCCCAAACAGATTGTTTTTGCTAAGTCATGAATTGGAGGGTTCTATGACAACCTATATTAATTCTTGTAAGAGAACAGAACGTGTCCTACGGGGCAAGTTAAGGGGGCATGTGCATGGCCAAAGTAGCAGCTGGCCTCTCCCCTTTCAACGTGAACTTGGGAGTGGCGCAAATTCCACGCCGGAACAGGCATTCTGCCCGGTACGGAAGTTGATGTTTATCGCGGCGTTACAAATCCAGCCGGTTGTACGGAAGCTGATCTTCACGTGTATTTTTCACGAGACACGCTTAATGTCACGTACATCCGTAAGATCTTGGCCTTGCGTAAAAAAAATCAAAAAATTTAAAAACAATAAGACTTTACCGCCGGGCAAACTGCTCGAAATGGACGTCAAACAGAACACGGCTAAATTGATGATGAATAGCATGTATGCTCAGATGTACGAATTGAAAAACATTCCGGAAGAGTTTCGGCCCCCCCCCCCCCCACGTCAATCAATTTTACGTTCGAAGGCCGTACGGGAAAACCTTTACTTTTTTGGTTGGGCACCACGCACTCCTGGCGGGGTTATGGGGGCCAGGAATCCTAAAAAACAACAATTATTATTATTTTGTCTGTTTGCTTGCGTCACAATACACGCGCGCGTGCGTGTGTGTGTGTGCGTGTGTGTGTGTGTGTGTGTGTGTGTGTGGCACGTCGTTCCCCCGAGAGAGAGAGGTTTACAAAGGTTACAATATACAAACATTGGCCCCCCGGGAGTTGGAAAATTACGATATGGCACATTCGCTCATTACTGTTCCCAGCTATAGGTTTTTCTCTCTCTCTAGCCCTTGCCAACTAAAAAAAAAAGTGTAGGTAGGAGTTGGCAGCACTGCGAGAAAATAGAAATCATGCCTTACAAGAAAAAACCATTAAGGCGATTTTGATTTGATGACGTTGAACCCGCGTAGTGTTCCCATCCATCCATCTCTCTCTTTTACGGCAGTGCCGGCTTTCCTTGTTTAGTATATGTAGGTTGGCAAAAATTGCTTTATGCACTGTAAAGCAAACCTTAAGTAAGGTTGCCAGCCCCTTGCTTTAGGCTAGGTTAGACAAAAAAAAGCTGTAGGTAGGCTGTCGGCCGTTTAACTCTTCCCTCTCTCTCCTCTCTCTCTTTTTTGTAAAAGGCTATGGCAAAAATACCAGTAGGTTGGCAACCTTGCTTTATGCACTGTAAAACAAGCCTCAAGCAAGATTGCCAGCTCCTTGCTTTAGGCTAGGTTAGACCAAAAACCTTGGTGATTTTTTTCGAGTAAGATGTTGGTAATACTGTGTCCGAAAATAGGGGGAGGGGGGGTTTATGCCTTACAAGAGCAAACCATCAAAGCAAGCCCCACCGAGCTTTACTTTCGGGTGTAGTGTTCGCAACACTGCGAGAAAAAAGTTGCCAGCTCCTTGCTTTAGGTTAGGTTAAAACCAAAAACCTTGGTGATTTTTCGAGTGAGGAGTTGGCAACACTGCGAGAAAAAGGTTGCCAACTCCTTGCTTTAGGTTAGATTACCCCAAAAACCTTGGTGATTTTTTCGAGTAAGAAGCTAGCAACACTGCGCCATCAAATAGAGCTCATGCCTTACGAGAGAAATCCATTAAGGCGAGCTCCTCATTCAGCTCCTCACAAGAGGTTGGTCAACCGGCCTGATTATTCTACTATTACCCAGCTTACCTGTATTTAAGATCTGAATAATTTACATAAATGCAAGTGCCCTGGAAATGAAATTAATGTCAAATAGATGAAGAATTGAATATTTATCGAATAACAAATATGATGTTACATGTAGTTGGAGAAAAGTAAGTTTCTCATTAATATTTTATGCATCTTATTTTGAGTAATAATGTACATAAATTTTCATGGTAATGTAATTCAATGCCGTATGATCCCAATATAATCCCTGCCTTCTAAAAAGTTCAAAGGGAATTAATAACCATCGATTATACAACAAATGCTAATATTTTAATTGCTTAATTTTCGTACTTAATAAGTCTTTCGGGTGGGAAGGGAGCGGGTCGTTCATTACAAAACGAAAAACATTATTTTTTTCCGAATTCTATATATGAACCGCAGGATCCAAAAAAAGGAAAAATAAATACCATGAAGCAAAAACAATGGATCCAGTGCTGCTCTTTTTCCAATTCTCTCCAGCACTAACCGTGAGTAAATTTGTGATTTTGCTTACTTACATTTTTTCTATGCGCCATCACATTCATGTATTCTGTGTAAGTTGTGTTGCGATGCTCTTCAATATGTGTTTTTTCTTAAAAACAAGAGCGTTGAATGCTTTACAGTGTTGTAAATAGCAGACACTCGAAGTCTCATCCTGATGACGTCACAGTGACCCTGCCGCGGCTGTAAACATGGGGGCTGAAATGAAGGCGAGTTATGACCAGACCTTCAAGATCGGGGGAAACTAGCAGTCTACGGACCTTGGGTCTGTCGAGTACCTTAGCAATGGTGGTGACTATTGAGAAGTAATTTGTTTTGTAAGAAATATGACTATAATAAATTTGGCACGTGGCTGTGTCTTTTCTGCACCAGCCTGCATAACTTAATTTATGAATAACCCTCGTATAAGAGTATTTTTTTTAACTGTAGGCAACACAATAACAAATTCTCAGGGCACACTGTAGACCTTATAAACTCAACTAACTATTAATATACATAAAGAATTTACTATATACAAGCAGTTCCATTTGCCCGGGTTTTGTAATTTATAAAATATATTAATGGAAAAACACATAAAGGAGAATCACCTATGCCCACGTATGCTAGACTTTCAGTCCAGCACATATACGAGCTCCCTAACGAGGCCATTTTTTCTTGCAAGAACTGTATTTCAGGACTAAAACCCTTCTAATAATATATATATATATAAGTAGTGTCAATATGTACCTTTGACCACAGCTTTGATTTCTTGACCAAACGACCAGAAAAAGTTGAAAAACTCACTTTCTCTCCCTGTTCCGTGCCTCATTTATTGCGCTGACGATGTTTCACGGGTGCAGAAAAGCAGTGATGAGTGAAAGATGAGCTCTCATCCTCTCATCCTCTCATCTTCTCATCTTCTCATCTTCTCATCTTCTCATCTTCTCATCCTCCAAAATGTTTGTAGATCGTGACCTTTGTAAACCTCTCTCTCGAGAACGATGTGCCACACACATACACACATACACACATACACACATACACTCATTTTCTCTCCACGTTCCGTGCCTTATTTATTACGCTGGCGATGTTTCAGGGCGCAGAAAAGCAGTGATGAGTGAAAGATGAGCTCTCATCTTCTCATCTTCTTATTCTCTTATTTTTGAAGGACCAAATGTTTGTAGATCGTGACCTTTGTAAACCTCTCTCTCGGGAACGATGTGGCACACACATACACACGCGCGCGCGTGTATCATTTTCTCTCCCTGTTCCGCGCCTCATTATTGCGCTGACGATGTTTCACGGGCGCAGAAAAGCAGTGATGAGTGAAAGATGAGCTCTCATCCTCTCATCCTCTCATCTTCTCATCTTCTCATCTTCTCATCCTCCAAAATGTTTGTAGATCGTGACCTTTGTAAACCTCTCTCGGGGGAACGATGTGTCACACACACACACACACAAACACACACACGCGTGCGCGTGTATTGTGACGCAAGCAAACAGACAAAATAATAATAATTGTTGTTTTTTAGGATTCCTGGCCCCCTGGCGTGGTGCCCAACCAAAAAAGTAAAGGTTTTCCCGTATGGCCTTCGAACGTAGAATTGATTGACGTGCGGGCGAATCTCTTCTGGAATGTTTTTCAATTCGTACATCTGACCATACATGCTATTCATCATCAATTTAGCTGTGTTCTGTTTGGCGTCCATTTCGAGCAGTTTGCCTGGCGGTAAAGTCTTATTGTTTTTTTTAATTTTTTGATTTTTTACGCAAGGCCATGATCTTGCGTATGCACGTGGCGTTTAGCATGTCTCGTGAAAAATACACGTGAAGATCAGCTTCCGTACAACCGGCTGGATTTGTAACGCTGCGATAAACATCAACTTCCGTGCCGGGCAGAACGCCTGTTCCGGCGTGGAATTTGCGCCACTCCCAAGTTCACGTTGAAAGGGGAGAGGCCAGCTGCTACTTTGGCCATGCACATGCCCCCTTAACTTGCCCCGTAGGACATGTTCTGTTCTCTTACGAGAATTAATATAGTTTGTCATAGAACCCTCCAATTCATGACTTAGCAAAAAAAATCTGTTTGCGGATTCATCACGTACGCCTATATGTGAGAAAAAGTATGAATAGAACCTATGCTCGGAAATCCAAAATGGCGACCGGAAGTGGGGTTATCTTGGAAACAGTAAAACTTAGGAGAAATCTGTTTGTAGTTTCATCATGTACACCTATATGTGAGAAAAAGTATGAATAGAACCTATGTTCGGAAATCCAAAATGACGACCGGAAGTGGCGTTATCTTGGAAACGGTAAGACTTAGGAGAAATCTGTTTGCGGATTCATCACGTACGCCTATATGTGAGAAAAAGTATGAATAGAACCTATGTTCGGAAATCCAAAATGGCGACCGGAAGTGGCGTTATCTTGGAAACGGTAAGACTTAGAAGAAATCTGTTTGCGGATTCATCACGTACACCTATACGTGAGAAAAGTATGAATAGAACCTATGTTCGGAAATCCAAAATGGCGACCGGAAGTGGGGTTATCTAGGAAACAGTAAAACTTAGGAAAAATCTGTTTGCGGATTCATCACGTACACCTATATGTGAGAAAAAGTATAAATAGAACCTATGTTCGGAAATCCAAAATGGCGACCGGAAGTGGGGTTATCTTGGAAACGGTAAGACTTAGGAGAAATCTGTTTTCAGATTCATCACGTACACCTATACGTGAGTAAAAATATGAATAGAACCTATGTTCGGAAATCGAAAATGGCGACCGGAAGTGGGGTTATCTTGGAAACGGTAAGACTTAGAAAAAATATGTTTGCTGATTCATCACGTACACCTATACGTGAGAAAAAGTATGAATAGAACCTATGTTCGGAAATCGAAAATAGCGACCGGAAGTGGGGTTATCTTGGAAACGGTAAGACTTAGGAGAAATCTGTTTTCGGATTCATCACGTACGTCTATATGTGAGTAAAATATGAATAGAACCTATGCTCGGAAATCGAAAATGGTGAGTGGAAATAAGGTTATTTTGGAAACGGCAAGACTTGGAAAAAATATGTTTGCTGATTCATCATGTATGTCTATACATGAGTAAAAATATGAATAGAACCTATGTTTGGAAATTTGAACGAAGCGAACAGAGAGATCGAATATGATGTGGACGTAGGCGACGGGTTCGTTCATCCTCACAGAGCGGACCTCTACCTTCAATTCGATGTGGTGAAGAAAGAAAGTGGAGACGCGTTTCCCGCAGCAGCAAACTTGATACTTGTGGACAACTTTGTGCCTCACCTGTTCTCGCAGGTGGAGGTGAGGAAACACAACACCGTCATCGACAGAATAGATTATCCAGGCATCACGTCGACGGCAGTGGGAACTTTGAAATTATCCAAAACAGACGCAGCGTACTACCAGGCCGGGGGATTCGAAGCGGGAACTAAAATATCGACGAGAAGTCACACGGTGCTCTTTCCCATGCGTTTGCTTCCGGGATTCTTCTCGGACTACAAGGAGATTATGTGGAAGAGAGGACTGAGAATCACGTTTAGAAGAGCTGCCAACAACAACGATGCACTGATGCACTGATGCGACGCAGTTCAACAACATACAGTTCGACATGCCAGATTTCATCGTAGTGCTTTTTCAGACTGGGAGGGACAAAAATCAGGGAAAAGATTCCAGGAAGTTCGACGACTGCAAGATCAAGAACGTTTATCCGAAGAACAGTAGAAACGAAGTGTTCCCGCACGAGAATTACAACCTCGACGTGACCAAAAACGATTACCTCAAACTTTACGAAGCGTTCTCGGCTTACAAACGCGTGACCGAGGGAAGCGTGGACATGTACTACACGCCCAGCGAATTCAAAGCATGGAGACCCATGACCGTCATCAACACATCTAAGAGAAAGAAGGTTGTGGTCAACGATCGAACCAACATCAAGATCGTCTGCGAGTTTCACGATGCCTTGCCCGAGGATATCCTATGTAGTGGAACGTGGAGAGAAACCTTGGTGATTTTTTCGAGTAAGATGTTGGCAACACTGCGAGAAAATAAGGCTTATGCCTTACAAGAGCAAACTATTAAGGCGAGCCTCACCGAGCCTCATTTTCGGTCGCAGAATTCTCCATTTGGGTCTACTAATGTTGCCAACTCACTAGGCCGTATCAATATTGCGCGCTCAAGCATGATTTAATTTTATTATATTTTCAGATTCACCACAAAACAAGGTGTTGACAGGCAGTGCGTATATATATTGTAAGAAGATGTTTTATTATCAACCTCTACTTCTTGCAGTACATCCTGGACACAGCGTTGCAGGTTAACAAAGGATTTTTGGTTAGTATATATTTTTTTTCTTAAAACTGTTCGGTTACTCGCTCGTTCCTGGCATCATACACAAAAGTTTTCTCCGCGATGAGGATGACGCTACACAGAGTGTCGGCAGGCAAGGCATCGTGGAACTCGCACACAATCTTGATGTTGGTGCGATCGTTAACAACC
This sequence comes from Lepisma saccharinum, assembly GCF_977018435.1. Lineage (NCBI taxonomy): Eukaryota > Metazoa > Arthropoda > Insecta > Zygentoma > Lepismatidae > Lepisma > Lepisma saccharinum. Next base: position 193,583,284 of record NC_139229.1, on the reverse strand, counting down.
ACCTGCTTTCTTTTAGATGTGTTGATGAGGAACATGGGTCTGCGAGCTATGAACTCGTTTGGATTGTAGTACACGTCCACGTTACCGGAAGTCACTCGTTTGTAAGCTGTGTACGCCTCGTACAGTTTCAGGTAGTCCTCTTCTGCGATGTTTAGGTTGTAGTTCTCACGTGGGAAAACTTCGTTCCTGCCATTTTTGAGGTAAATGTTCTTAATCTTGCAGTTGTCGAACTGGCTTGAATTTTTCTCCTGATTGTTACCTCTTCCTGTCTGGAAGAGTACGGCTGCAAACTCGGGCATGTCGTACCGAATGTTGTTGAATTGCGTGGTTACGTCAAATTCGAAATGATTGCCGGAAGCAGGTTTTTGCACACACTGGTAGCCATAAAACTGAATGGACACTTGAGGATTCTTCAGGATGTCGGCTTTGTACTTGAGAGCATAGTTTGATTCGTATTCTACCACTGGCACGCGCAGCTCCATGGACCTTACAATACACTTGGCAGCGTCGGGTAGTGTGTTGGGAAGCAAGGTAGTCCCGTCCGGGCCCAAAGTGCTGTATCGCATCAGTGCGTCGTTGTCGTTGGCAGCTCTGCGAAAAGTAACACGCAAACCACCCTTCCACATGATCTCCTTGTAGTCCGAGAAGAAACCGGGCAGCAGACGCATGGGAAACAGTACTGTGTGACTTTGAGTTTTGATTTTTGTACCTGCTTCGAATCCCCCTGCCTGGTAGTATGCTGCATCGGTCTTGGAGAGTTTCAGTGTTCCCACGGCAGTCGAGGTAATCCCGGGGTAGTCAACCCTATCGATGACGGTGCCGTGCTTTCTAACTTCCACCTGCGAGAATAGGTATGGCACAAAATTATCTATGAGTCTTAGGTTTGCGTTGGCAAGAAATGCTTCGCTGTTGTCTCTCTTCACTACATCAAACTTGACGTACAAATCAGCTCTGTGAGGGTGAATGAATCCATCCCCGACGTCCACATCGTATTCTATCTCTCGATTCGCTTCGTTAAGGTTGGCAAACGTGCGACGGTTGGGAGGGAAGGACTGCAACTCGTAACTTTCGATTTGTTCCATGATGGCTATTTATTATATGTTAATCTCCACGACGGTAGTGCTCGCGGCTCCTGCAAAATCAACCACCTCCCTCTTCTTGTCTGTCACTGCTAATTCTATGTTGTCTATGAGATTACGAGATACAGGAAAGTATATCGGTGGGGAGGGTGTGTAGATAATTGGCTCCATGAATTTAGAGTTTGGTTTGAACGTAGCGATAATACCTGTCTGCTTGTGACTCCCTGGGATGCCGTCAGAGGATTTGGTGATCATACCTTGATCATTTTTTTACAGAGCAGTTCGGGTAGGTTGTTATTTATAGACCCCACCCTATTTTTTTTTTGTTTTGTGTTCATGGCGATGGTCGTACCTAATGCGGCGACCCGTTCGCCCAGCGAGATGTCTCTGCTGACGAGTCCCCCGAAAGCTGCGTGCTCTAATTTTCTGTCAGCATCATGACGTACATCGAGATCGGTATTGGTATTGTAGGCAATATCGTGATCCTTGCATGCAGCATCCAGGGGATTCACACCCTTGTCGCCTTTTTTTAGTCGCTGTTCGAGTTTGGTACCGGGGCCGCGGTACTGGTAACCTGGCAAGTGTATCTTGAAGGGTAGCTTGTTGATGATGTCGTTCACGAGACCTCGACCTTCGGCCACGTTCCAAATTTTGGAGGGTAGGGTGTTGATGATTTTGATGAGGGTACCCTATGCTTTTGTCGTCATTCACAATGAAGTTGGCAAGCTTGGAGCTAACTATGTCCACAATTCCTACCTTCTCGTTGCGAGAGTTGCTGTTGCCTGCATTCTCCTCTCCTGCAATAACCAACAACCTGTCTATGAGCTTGCGCACGTCGTCAACCCACACAAACTCTTTGGGCAGGTTGTTGTAGAGTTTGACGCCGCTGCCTGTTTTGACCTGGTTCCATATCGGCTTGATGAGGTTCTTGTATTTTCGCCGCTGCTAGATTTGACGCGATTCTGCGTAGCGTCGTTGTTTTGGTACAAGGCATCCGTCATGATCAAAATTTCCTTGTAACTTTGGTAATCTTCGTCTGTGTAATCTCTTGGCTGCTTTTTTGGTGATGAGTTCCCACAGTCCAACCGTGCCGGGATACCTGTTCCAGCTGTTTTTCTCACCCAAATTGACTTTCACGTT